>NC_080174.1:78421638-78649362 GCF_950295315.1 Erinaceus europaeus | reverse complement strand
AATTTAGTGAGAGCTGGGATCCTGAAACTCCCAATTTACTTATTATTATTTTTACCAGAGCACTACTCAGCTTTGGCTTATGGTGGTGCTCAGGGAGGACTGAACCTGGGATCTGGGAGCTTCAAGCATGGGAGTCTATTTGCATAACCATTATGTTATTTCCCTTCCTCCACACCCCCAATTTCTAAGACATCCCCCCTTTTCAAATGTTCAGCAACTGCATAAGACTTTATGTCAAATAAAATTTACAAAATAACTCCATATACAAAGCAAGTAATGAATCAAATTTGCTCTGACCACACATGTCCTTTTTGCTTATCTTCCTTCTTCCCAGTGCTGGCAATCTGGGGATGCTTTCTCAGTACCCTTAAACTCCACCATCCCTATAAGATCAATACATCCTGAGTTAAGTGAAGATTCAGCCCAGTTAAAACCTTTGAGCTAGTGTATGAATCACACCAGGGCTTTACTCCTTAGATGGACTGTCTCCTAACTAGACCACCTAAGGGTTTAAGTCCTCGGGGACATGAACTTTCTCACACATCCATCTCTAATGGGAACCATTAAGCTGACATCACCGTTCTCCACACTTAATATAGTATTCTAACATCTGGAAATCAGAACCATCTGCAAGTGTTTTAACCAGAGGTCACCATATCACTCATTCACGGGCAGATAAACTGGGGTTCAGGTGAAATGAGAAAGGAATACCCTAAAATGCCAGTAAGGCCACAGGTTAATCATTTGAGGATAAAAGTGTATAGAGAAAGGACATTCTGAGAGAAAAAGAAAAATCTAGACTTAAGTCTAAGTTCTGCCACTTTCTAACTGGAAGATGCAATTAACCTCTTTGAACTCCAACAGAGTACTGGACATTAAGAGAATTGATTTTATAGTCACCCTGTCTTGGGTTCAAATCTTGACTCTGTCAAAAACGCATTGTGTCACTTTGGATGAACCGGTTACTACTCTCTATTAGCTTTAGAGTCCATCTATAATAGAGGCCAAGGAAGTGGGGGCGCTACCCTGTGGGGACTGTGTCAAATACTGACAGTGTCTTGCATGAGTTAAGCATTTAAAAGCAGGAACCATTGAGCTCCAACTTAATCAATAAAATGGGATCAAGATTCCTCAGAGAACTGCTGGAAAGAATCAAACAAAGGATTGTAACAGCATGCCTGATGCAGGCAGATCATCAATAAATGAAACCCTCTACAATTACTATCCTCTCCTGAACCCAACAACTCACCTCTTTCAACCACAGAAGCTTCGGGGCCTGCATCTCTACAGACATCACCCCTCCAACATACTGCAGGACTTTGTGTTTGGTTTCATTGATCCTTTGCACCTGACTGACTGCTCGATGGTCCAGCCACATAATAATGTTTCGATGAGAATCTCCTAGAAGAATAAAAAGAAAATAGAGGAGAGGCTGTATCTGCATTCATATTCTTCAGTTCATGAGAATAGTTATAGATTCCTAGTGGCAGAGCTATGCAGCTATAATTTCATTCATCTGCTATAGTCAAGCAAAAGGACCATGCTACTGAGGCTGATTAAACATCTACACTGAAACAAATCTGGGTCTTTCAGTTAGTGCAACTAACATTCATGTTCTCTCCGCTTCCTTTTATTTATTTATTTTTATTTATTTTTTTAATATTTTTTCTTTTTTTAATATTTATTTTATTTATTCCCTTTTGTTGCCCTTGTTGTTTTATTGTTGTAGTTATTATTGTTGTCGTTGTTGGATAGGACAGAGAGAAACGGAGAGAGGAGGGGAAGACAGAGAGGAGGAGAGAAAGATAGACACCTGCAGACCTGCTTCACCGCCTGTGAAGCAACTCCCCTGCAGGTGGGGAGCCGGGGTTCGAACCGGGATCCTTATGCCGGTCCTTGTGCTTTGCGCCACCTGCGCTTAACCTGCTGCGCTACAGCCCGACTCCCTTATTTTTATTTTTGAAAAATATTTATTTATTCCCTCTTGTTGCCCGTGTATTATTTTTGTAGTTATTATTGCTATCACTGTTGGATAGGACAAAGAGAAATGGAGAGAAGAGGGGAAGACAGAGAAGAGGAGAGAAAGACAGACAGACACCTGCAGACCTGCTTCATCGCCTGTGAAGCAACTCCCCTGCAGGTGGGGATCCTTATGCCAGTCTTTGCACTTTGTGCCACCTGCTCTTAACCCGCTGCGCTACAGCCCAACTCTCTAACCTGCTGCGCTACTGCCTGACTCCCTCCCAGCTTCCTTTTAAGTAAGATTTCATTACTAGATACAGACAGATTGAGAGAGGTCAAAACACTGCATTAACATTTGTGGTTCTAGTGTGGGAGCCTCAGGTATCATCAATCATACAAGTCCTGTACTATCTCCCTGGCTGCCTTCTTTTTGCAATTAGGTACCTGGGTGTATGCTCTGCTTCCAGGAAGTTTATGTTCTAAGGATTGCCTTGGTGAGGAGACTTCTGTTATATTTCCCCTGAATACAGCCTTCCTTCCCTTCACCTTGTGAAATCCCTATCACTCTGAGATTTGACTTTTTGATGGAGTCTGCTATTTCACAGAGCCTTGCTTCACTCTTACATCTTTCTTCTCCAGCATCTTTACATTGCAAGAGTGGGCTAATTGTATCTTCTAGTTTAGATAGTATTTCCTTTGCCTGAGTGAGTCTACTTCTGAAGCCTTCTACTTGAACTAATACTGCATACAAAGTGTCTTTCACACCCTGCAATTCTATTTGAAGTTTTTCTTTCATGCTTCCTAACTGCTTAGTGAAGTCTGATTAAGTTCTTCTTTCATGTTTTCTAGTTTCTTGGAGAACTCTAGAGTTCTTCTTTTGTGCTTCCTAACTCCTCAAGAAAATATTCCTTCAATTCTTATGTATGTTTCTCAATACTGTGCTTAGGTTCTTAGAGAGACTTCATAATGAGTTTTCTGTAATCATTCTCTGATAGTCCCTCTATATCTAAAAATTTCCTGGACCTTCTGTTTCATTTCGGTTTTTCTGAGTTTTCAAGTTCTGGTTTGTTCCTGCTATTTATCTTCTGTTTCCGCACTTATTATTCTGTTTATTGCTGAGCCAACAAGTGTTGCTATTATTATAGGTCTCACTTTGTTTACATATTAGATGTTGGCGGTGGGGGTTGGGGTTATGTTTCTTGCTATCCCCCTGTGCTGTTTTATACTCTGTGTAGTGTGTACATATGGCTTTTCTGTTGAATTCTCTGAATTCAAGCCATGGGAGTTTGCTACTAGGTGGCTGCTTTGTTTAAAAAAGCAGGGCTCAGCTTACAATTTGACCATCAGCTGCTGCAAATTACCTTCTGAACATCTGCTTTTCTTTGCAGGGTAGATGAGACTGTCAGGCAAATCCCTTTGCTACTGTGGTGTGACCCCACCATCAGTTCAATAGAGGCCATGGACAGAAGCTCAGAGGTTACCCCTTCTCACAGTGTCAGCTCCCTGCAAAGCCTTAACTACGCTTGCTCAGAGGCAAAACAATGCTGTCTGTTCCTTAAACTCCCAACCACTGTGTTCTTGGTTCCAATCCTATACCCTCTCTCACTCCAGCCATACACACCAGCAGCCACCAGAAGCCTCAGAGTCTGTGGATGTCCCAGCTGCAATTTAGTGAGATTTGTGGATTCTGTGGTTATTTATATTTGTTGTTTAGGGGTAGGGGAGTGTTTGCTATTCACTGCTGGTCCACAGCCATGTTTCCCAGAAGTCCAAGTTAGGTTTCAGTGGTGATAACACATTAATCTCCAGGTCTTGCCCCTTGCAATTATTTCTGTTAACCATTCAAGAGTTGGTCACTACCATGTTGGTAGAAGTAGACCTTAAAGTACCTTTAAATCACCCTTTAAAAATTCTATTTTCATTTTCTGGCACAGGATAATACATTTAAGATCAAGGCCAACTCTAATATAATCTGTTGAAAGCCAAACCAGTAAGTGGCAACTGCAGCTGGATGCAATTGATGAATAGGCAGATTTTAACCTTTTCAGAGGAATAAAATTATTTCAACACTTGTAATTAGGTTTGCAACCTAGCTACTCTTTTAATAGAAGGTCTGTTAACAGGAGGTAATTCTACCTACAATGGGAGGGGGAAAAAAAAAAGATAAACTCCAGAGAGGATGTATACCTAAACAGATTTAATAAGGTACTCTGTTCTACTTCGAGTATTATTTTTACATGGGCTGGGGCGAGGATTGCGGAAGGGAGGATAGTCATCTCTCGGGCTTCTCTACTCCAGGTGACTTTTGCAGATTGAGGCAAAGAGATAGAGAGGCACAGAGAGAAAGAGAGAAGAAGAACAACACAGCACCAAAGATTCCTTCAAGGCATTAGCAATCAGGTTCAAACTTGGGTCATGCACATGGCAAGGCAGCACACTATCCAAATGAGTTATCTTGCCAGTTCACAAATGTTTTATTTCTAATAGCTTAACATCAACCATTGATCAGTACAAAGTAGTTTTCTCAGTAGTATAATTAACAAAGAACACCCCAAGTCAATTGAATATAAGCCCAGGGTCTGGTTCATAAACTGGTCCTTTAAAAGTTACCCAATTGTGGTTAATGTAAAAAAAGTTAAGGGGACCGGGTGGTTGAGTACACATATTACAGTGCACAAGGAGCCAGGTTCAAGTCCCTGGTTCCCACCTGCATGGGGAAAGCTTCACGAGTGGTGAAGCATTGTTGCTGGTGTCTCTTTGTCTCTCTCCCTCTCTACAACCACCTTCCCTCTCAATGTCTGGCTGTATCTATCCAATAAATAAATAAAGATTAAAAAAACTTTTAAAAATGTTAAGAACTATTTACCTTAACATATTAAAAGGCATAGAGTCATTGGAAGTTATGACTCTTAATACCTAACGCCCCATCTGAAATGTAGCTCCCTATTACTGCATTCCTTACAGACCAACACCTGAACTCAACGTAAGGAAAGACAATAAAGGAAGTCCTGGCAGTGTCCCAATGTGGCTGGCTCTGTTCAACAGTGCTTCCTGCTGAACTAAGATATGCTAGTTCAGTCCTATCCTCCCAGTCTCTGTTATCCCAAGTGGTCCACTAGGCTGCCCTGGCCTTCTGCACCTAAAATAACATTTCTCAGTTTTCCACATAACAATACAACCTCCACTAGGTCCTCTGTCATCCTTTTTGGACCTGTACTTTTACACCCTCCCCTTCCCTCCCCTCCCCATCCACCCCAGAGTCTTTTACTTTGGTTCAATATACCAACTCCAGTTCAGGTTCTACTTGTGTTTACCCTTCTGATCATGTTTTTCAACTTCTGCCTGAGAGTGAGATCATCCCATATTCATCCTTCTGTTTCTGACTTATTTCACTTAATATGATGTCTTCAAGCTCCATCCAAGATGGGCTGAAAATGGTGAAGTTGCCGTTTTTTAATAGCTGAATAGTATTCCCTTGTGTATATACCACAACTTGCAAAGCCACTCATCTGTTATTAGACACCTGGGTTGCTTCCAGGTTTTGGCTATTACAAATTGTGTTGCTAAGAACATAGGCATATACAAATCTTTTTGGATGAGTGTGTTTTGTTCCTTGGGCTATACTCCCAGGAGAGGCATTGCAGGATCATAGGGTAGGTCCATTTCTAGCCTTCTGAGAGTTCTCTAGACTCCTCTCCACAGGGGTTGGACCAATTGACATTCCCACCAGCAGTGCAGGAGGGTCTGGAACATAATTTCTGGTTTCTGTTTTACTTCTTTTTTTGCCATAAAAGACTTCATGGGAGCTTTGCACTTGCAATGACTTCACTTCTCCATTAAACTCTTTTTCATTTGTTTGTTTTTCTGTTTTGTTTTTTACTTCTTCCCTTTCAAGTCAGAGCAAAACAGAGAAGGAAAGCAGCAGAGAGGGAAAAGGAAACAGAGAAAAGGAAATGACATTACTGGCTCACTGCACAGAGTGAAACTTCCCCAGGTCCTCCTGGATGGTAAAACAGCACTTTATCACTAGTCTGGTGAGCTATCTCCCAGCCCTTCATTGCTTTCTTTCTTTTTGTTTCATTTTGAGTCTCAGTGTCAGCACTAAGAGACAGCAACTTCATGTTTGACCTGGGTCTTTTGGACTAATTTGTCAAGTCTGCCCCAGTCTGATTTCCAATCACCTAAGAAAGAGAAAAGTCCTACCTTCATGGTTAACTGGTAAAGGATGAAACTGCTTATCCAAGACAACAAGAGAACACGTGGCATCAAACCCAATCCCTCGAATTTGGTTTGAATCGATCCCTTGAACAACTTTCTGTTTTAAAAAAACAAGATAAACAAACAAAAAAAGAAATAAATTATATTGCTACTTTTCAAAGACTGAAAACATGTTATGACCAGATGTAAATAAATGACAGAATAGAAAAATATTTACAACACAAAACAGGGAAAAGTTCAATATAATTAAAATATCAGAAGGTTCTATAATTTTTTTAAAAAGTCAACAAATTTAGTGGAAATTAAGCAAAGGACATGACACACATGTCATGAAATGAAAAAATAAAAAGGCCTACAGAAAGATCTCCAACTTCACTACAATTCATGTCTTTAGGCTCATGATTAGTCAACAATTTGTTCTGCATTATATTGTAACTCTTTTTCAGCCACCAAGTTCCAGATGATACCATGATGTCAACCCAACTTCCTTGGGCAGAGGACCCCACCATGTGTCTTGGAGCCCCGTCTCCCCAGATCCCTGCTCCACTAAGGAAAAAGAGAGGCAGGCTGGGAGCATAGACCGACCTGCTAACGCCCATGTTCAGCAGAGAAGCAGTTACAGAAGCCAGACCTTCCACCTTCTATGCCCCATATTGATCCTGGATCCATACTCCCAGAAAGATAAAGAATAGGGAAGCTATTGAGGGGATTGAATATGGAGCTCTGGGGGTGGGCAATGTGTAAAAATGCACCCCTCTTATCCTATGGTCTTGTCAGTGTTTCCATTTTATAAATAAAAAAAAAAAAATGAAACACCAGTTTCCAATCCCTAGTACTGACAAAAATGTAAAGGCTAAAAATACATGATAGTTGAGCAGGGGAGATACATAATGGTTATGCAACAGACACTCATGTCTGAGGCCCTGAGGTACTAGGTTCAATTCCCTATACCACCATAAGTCAGAGCTGAGCAGTACTCTGATCTCTCTTTGTATCCACCTCATCAAAATAAATTCTTTAAAAAAATTAACTATTATTAAAATGTGAAAAATTATTAATGAATAAAATACATCTGGTACCTCTGTAAAATGGAATATTCTGTTTACTAAAAAAAAAAAAAAAAAAAAAAGTGGTGGTCTGGAAGGTGGCCCAGTGGATAAAGTGTTGGATTCTCAAGCAAGAGGTCCTGAGTTCCATCTTCTGGTAACACATGTACCAGAGTGATATTTGTTTCTTCCTCTCTCTCTTCCTATCCCTCTCACTAATAAATAAATAAAATATTAAAAGAAAAGAAAAAAAAGGTGGAGAAGAATCATTTAGCTTGGTGGTAGGAGAAGGTCAACAAATTCTCTTTGTAGGATAGAAATATAAAACATTAAATATTAAATTTGTTTAGGGGGTACAAAGGGAATATAGAAGAGAAAAACTAATATAGACCAATATTTTGCATGAAGTAAAAACATCATTAACTAAATATTAACAAATAAGATCTCGCATGGAAAACATGAATTATACACCTTTCAACATGCGAGTTTACCTTAGGAATGCAAGGATAGTTTAATACCTACAGATCTATTACTATATTATACATATCAGAAGAAATAAGCACAGAGAACAACTTATCATCTCAAAAGGTACATACACACAAAAAACATAAAGCATTTAGGAAAACAAAGACAAACAGAACTTTCACTAACTGATAAAGATTATCAAAAAAAAAAAAGTATAGATGTGGTAAAACAAATTATCTTCCCCAATTACCAACCGTGAGGATGCTCTTTTTTTTTTTTTTACCACTTCTATTCATCTTTCTACTAGAGACTCTAACCAATACAATCAAGTATTGCAAATCAAGAATTTCTGTGTTATCCTATCACTGAAAGGGAAACAAATCTGGAAAATATCAGAAGAAGTCAGGCACCAATTCACTAATCGGAGAAAAAGGAATAGAGGAAAACAAGAAAACAGGGGAAAAAAGGCAAAATATAAAAAACAAACCTAAAAAGTAACAGAGAGAAAGAAACATAGAGATACATAGGGCCAGGTGGTTGTGTGCCTAGTTGAGCACACGTTACAATGCGCAAGGACTCAGGTTCAATCCCCCCCACCTTGTCCCCACCTGCAGGGTGAAAGCTTTGAGAGTGGTGAAGCAGTGCTGCAGGTATCTCTGTCTGCCTCTCTATCACCCCCTTCCCTCTTGATTTCTGGCTGTCTCTATCAAGTAAATAGATAATTTAAAAATTAAAAATAGATAGATAGATAGACAGACAGACAGACAGACAGACAGATAGGGTCAACCCCTATCTATCTGTCTTCCCCTCCTCTCTTGATCTCTCTCTGTCCTATCCAATAACAATAATCGTAACAACAAGTAGGGAAAACATGGCCTCCAGGAAGAGTGGATTCATTGTGCAGGCACCAAGCCCTAGCAATAACCCTGGACACAAAAAACAAAAAAAAAAAAAAAAAAAGAGAGAGAGAGAGAGAGAGAGAAAGAGAGAAAGAAAAATGGCCACTAGGAAACCTGGATTCACAGTGCCAAAACCAAGCCCCATTGATAGCCCTGGTGGCAATAAGAAAAAAAAAAAAAAGTTTCAACAAGGGGAGGACAGAGACATGAACTGTGGTGGTGAGATTTGTGTATAATTATACCCTTATTAGCATATAATTTTTCTAAATCACTATTAATCACTAATAAAAATAAATGTAAGAAAAGATTAGATAAGCCCAAATTTTCCTGAGAATTATGACAGGAATAACTTGAATAGGTGCAGAAAAATGATTCCCCTCACCCTATTTTATGAAACCCCTCTAAAGACCTATGGAGTTCAAGAACTAATTATACTCTTTTGGCCACAAATTTTCAGGATCTCCATTTCTAATACTAAAATTATCCAAAGGCACTGAAAGAGTAATTTAAACCTGATAAATAAAATAATGTGGACCCAACTGGTTAGACAGGCACTATTATTAGTACCCCATTCATATGTGGACATACCTTACACTTGTACTTCTCCATGGGTACAATCTGCCTCTCCTCTCTCCATCCATGTTTCCTCATCCCAGAAACATAACTGACTGTCAGGGTCATGCTACCTAGAGAGCCCCTGAGATCTGACTGCTAGCCTTAGAATTCTTTTCTTCACTGTTATTAAAGGACGAGAGCAGGCTAGTAAATTCAACGCAACAACTTGGCATCAAGGGAATTCCTCCTGGCTAGAGAGAAAGCACATTGCACTTCTAAAGAATTTCCAGAGAAGGAGAACTTCTTGCAGCCTCATTTAGTAACCTGGCCCATGTCTAACAACTGTCAACTCATAGCTATGGGGCAGCAAACAAGTATTTGGGGAAGGGATTGTTCATGGCTTTGTTCTGACAGTGGGAACTGGTTCAATTCTGCATGTGTTTTAAATCACTGGGTTTTTCTATATTGGGTGGGGAATGTGGCATTCCTTAGAAGCCCTCCTCCACCCCAAACTAAGAACTGGAAGGTCAGAGGCATACCTGGTTTGAATGTTTCATTTATTCGGGGCAAGGATCAAAGCCTGGGGCCTCGTGGACAGAATCCAGCTTGCAGTAGAGTTCTGTGTAACTGGTATTGTATTTTACTATATTCTGCTATAAATCTTGATTTGAGCACTTCAGTCAGCTTTGAGTGTATTCACAGAGTTATGAAATGGCTAGTTTCCTCAGGCCTAGCACTCCCTGGTGCCTACACAATTCAATTACCCATTTGTTCAATCATCCAGCAAAAACACCCAAGTCCCCTATAGGGTCAGACTGTGCAATCTTAAGGTATTTGAGAAACAAGTAAGACTCAAATCCATTTTTTAATTCACTTATTCTCTGGCAGATTACATTTTAGTAAAGACCTGTAACAGTTTAAAGATAATAATAAAATATGTACAGCATATTTGGAAGTGCTAAGTCAGGAAAATCATAAATGCTGAGACTACAGGCTATCTGCTGAAAAGGAGAGGAAACTTGAAGGATCTGAGGCGTTGACCTTGTAGAAATCTGGGTGGAAAGTGTGCCCCAGGCAGGACAATAATCAGTTCAAAGGCACTGTGGTGGAAATAGTAGCAAACCCAATTTAACAGGTGTGCTACCTGCAGGCCCCCTGGAAGTACTTACTGTACTTTGTGCAAATCTACCCTAAATGATGAAATGAATAAATCCAACCGTACAACCGTCCCTACACAGTATCCTTGCTGAGGTTGTCCTGTGAAGATCAAGTATAGAAATGGAGGTAAAAGAGAGGTTGGGTTTGGGGGGGGGGAGGTGTCGTATGCTTTACATTGGTTTGTCCTAGCCCTCCCCCCCGCCAAGAGAATTGGATGAGTCCTGTTAATTTCGCGGGCCTGCTGGGCCCCGCCCGAAGGAACCCCGGGAGAGGGTTCCTGAGTTGAGAGTAAGAGAGTTCCAGAGTTGCAGAGTATGAGAGTTCGAGAGTTCCTGAGTTCGAGAGTTTCAGGGTTACAGAGTAACAGAGAGTGCCAGAGAGACAGAGTTCCAGAGTTCCTGAGTTCCTGAGTCCGAGAGTTGGAGAGTTCCTCAGTACAAGAGTTCGAGAGTTTGAGAGTTACAGAGTAAGAGAGACTTCCACAGTGGAAGAGTTTCAGAGGGTTCCAGAGTTCCAGAGTTGCTGAGTTCCAGAGAAAAAGAGAGAGTGCTTGCGCCGCCGCAAAGAGACAGCAGAGTTTTGTTTGGTGATTAGTTTGTGTTAGTTTATGAATCGTTGTTCCTGAATAAAGAAATACAGCTTCCCTGCCCAGCCGTGTGTCCGCGAGTCTCTGTTCACCACTGCGAAGCTAACCCGCCCGGCTAGAGCTTCCGAAATTTTAACAACAGGGAGGCAGTGGCGCACTGGGTTAACCACACATAGTACCAATACAAGGACATGAGCAAGAATCCCAGAAAAAAAAACCCCAGCTCCCCACCTGCAGAAGGGTCACTTCACAAGTGGTGAAGCAAGTCTGCAGGTGTCTACCTTTCTCTCTCTCTCTCTCTCCCTCTCTCCTCTCTATCTTTCCCTCCCTTCTGAATTTCTCTCTGTTCTATCCAAAAAATAGGGAGAAAAAAAAAAGTCACAAGAGCAATGGCTTCGTAGTGCAGGTACCAAGTCCCAGCAACAACCCTGGAGGCAAAAAGAAATGGAGGCTAAAGGCTTCCATGTGTGTCAGAGACATCAACATTCTCCAAGAATAGAAACTCTGAAATTATCTTTACGTTTTTCTTCTCCCTTGCCGCCATGTCCTGAAAGATCATACTTCCAAACCTTTCAGTCCTCTCCCTCTTCCTTATTCCTCAGCTACCATGCTCAACCAGCTGTTCATTATTAAAATAACTTAGCTCCACCTGCATATCAGATGTCAGGCTCAGGAAAAAAAAAAAAACTAGTATAGTCATGGGCTCTTTGGAATACAGCTAAAACAGGACTACTAGGTACAAAGCAGAGAGGTCGGTGATGAGCAACAATCACCATCTTTTGTTTGAGCCTCACGGCCATGAGATCAACTCCATGCACTGCTCTGAGACCTCCAGGAAAAAAAAAATAGAGATGCCCCAACTCTTCATATGAACTTTTCCAGCCTTTAGGTTCATGATGACTCAACAATTTATTTGGCTCTATATGTTAGCTCTTTTTTCAGTCACCAGGTTCCACATGCAAACATGATACCAACTGGACTTCCCTAGGTAGATGACCACACCAATGTGTCCTGGAGCCCTGCTCCCCAGAGCCCTGCCCCACTATGGAAAGAGAGAGACAGACTGGGAGTATAGATTGAACTGCCAACGCCCATGTTCAGTGAGGAAGCAATTACAGAAGCCAGACCTTCCACCTTCTGCATCCCATAATGACCCTGGGTCCATAATCCCAGAGAGTGAAAGAACAGGAAAGCTATCAGGGGAGAGGATGGGATATGGAGTTCTGGTGGTAGGAATTGTGTGGAGTTGTATTCCTTTTATCCTATGTTTTGTTTTGTTTTTTGTCAGTGTTTCCTTTTTATAAATAAAAATTAAAAAATAAAATGAAATAAAAGACATTACCAAGTACCTATATGTACCAAGCAGAGGAAATACACTGGACAAGACAGAGTCCCAGACCCAAGCAGACTTAAGATGGAAGAACATTCCATACAGTGAAAACAATAGAAGCATGTCACTCAGAGACAATAAATACTACTTGGGCATATGACAAGTAAGGCTCTATAGGAAAATATAAATAAAAAGCAACTTTGGTTATCATTATCATCATAGAAGACAGTGCTTATTCAATGCTGAACACAGATACTTTATAGCCACTGACTGATTTAATCCTCAAAACAACCAGTATAGGCCCAATTATTGTTCAGATTTTACAGATAAGGAAGCTCATGCAAGAAAGAGTAAGTCACTTGTCCAAGATGTGAATCCAAGCAGTCTGACTCCAGAATCTGTGCTATTATGCCACCTCTCTATCATGGGCCCCTTGGAACATATCTAAAATAGATTTCCTAGCTATTTCCCACACGAAGACCCCTAGTTTCATCTGCTCTATTCCCAAGTTGGGGTTCATGCTTATTAAACAATTTATACTGCTTTATATCTTACCACCTTTCAGTCACCAAGTTGCAGATGCTATTATGATTCCATCCTGACTTCCCTGGGCAGACAACCTCACCTATATGTCTGTCCCAGAACCTCACCTCTCTAGAGCCCAACCCCACCAGGGAAAGATAGAAACAGGCTGGGGGTATGGATACACCTGCCAACATCCAAGTCCAGTGGAGAAGCAAGTATAAAAGTCAGAATTCTCACCTTGTGCTCTCCATAAAGAATTTTCGTCCATACTTCCAGACAGGGACAAAGAATACAGAAGCTTCCAAATGGAGGGGATGGGGCAGGGAACTCTGGCGGTGGGAACTGTGTGGAATTGTACCCCTGTTATATTACAACCTTGTCAGACATTATTAAGTCACTAATAAAAAATTTAAAAACTGCTTCCTTCATCAAGTCTCACACCTGCAGTGAGGTAAAGCAGATATGTGTGGAGCTTATCCTATGCCTCTGGCCACTAATCCAAACCCCATGTGAGGGTAATAGCCAAACACCTAATTATTTATCAAAGTTTGCTACAGTTGAGACACAGTTGCCAGGGAAGAAAGTCCACGCTAATCGTGTGGCCAACCTATCTCAAACAGATGAGGAGTTGGCCACTGATGGAAGATGATTAAAAATCTACCATTAAACCAACATGTACTTAGCAGTTCTTCCTTAAAGAAGCTTTTCATCAGAGAATTTTATTTCCTTCTTGGTAATTTCCTTAATGGCAAAATAAAATAAAATAAAGGTTATATGTTAGGAGAACAAAGGAGACCCCAGGGCCAAGAATAGAAGGTTCTCACTAAAGAGGGGGGCTGAGAGGGAAGGAGGAGGGAAATTAAACAGGCAGGAGAGGAGATGCCACTGCCCCCAGACACACACACACACACACACACTTCTTTTATTTCTAGATAATGCTTCAGTGTAGCTCACCCCCACCTCTTTTTCTCTGCCTCCTTCTCAGGGGGCACTAACAGCAGCCCAGAGCTCATTAAAGTTTAAAGTGATCAATACGAACAGAACGGTGAATTGTCCATCTGCAAATTACCAAGTCCTTCATGAATATTTAACGAGCAAAACGAGGAACCCGATAAAGAAATAAACCCAGGATTTTATTATTCCCCTCTGGAATAAGGACAAAAGCATCTCTGCTGATCCCTATCACCAGGATATAAAACTAAGTGGTCAAGAATCACTTTAAAAATGAATAAGACTTGTCCAGCACGACTTCCTTCTTCAGTCAACAGGGAGACTTGGGAAGACCATTCAAGAGGGTTCTCTGTCTGGCACTTTTCAGAGATTCCCAATAACATGGGCTTTCACAAAGCACATCCTGACCTTATGGCCACATACATGTGCACATGCCTTTCTCTCTTCCCAAAATGAAATTCCGCCTCACTTATCCACATGCAAGGCAGGGCAGAGCTGAGACAGTGCAAACCCTGGTACCTCAGTCTCCAGGCTTACCGCTCCTACTGCCAGCTATGTTCATGAGGTAAATTACTGCCTAACATTTTGTGTCAGTTTTCTACTCGGTCCAGTAGGGTAGCAAGAATACTAAGTTTTTCATGTCCTTGTGAAGATTCAATTACACAATTCTTGTTAACATGTTTGTTTGATATCAGGTACACTTGATGTGAGCTGAGATGGCCAGTGGCTTCTTCTATACCTAGTTACTACTGACTAAATTCTATCTCTGATTCTGCATCTACTGCTCTAGCCAAAATGTTTTCCAGCACTCATCACAGGTTTTTTTTTTTCCTTTGTTTGTTTGTTTTTTTGGTTACCATTCCATGTCATCTTATTCACAGAAAGAAAGGAGAGATACCACAGCACTGAACCTTCCTACAATGTTGTAGGGGACAGGTTCAACCCTAGGTCACAAGTATGGCGGATACAATATCCAAGTGAGCTATTTTGCTAGACTAAATGTTCTTCTTTCATGAGACAAAGAAAGAGATAACAGTACTGTTCTGTCATATGAGGCACCAAGGATCAAACCCAGGAGGTCCTTAAGTATGCAAGGAATGTGCTCTTCCTATTGAGTATGTTAGCTGTGTTTTGCTCTCTGCTACTACACTCTGAGCTCCCAAAAGGTAGAAAGACTGTACCCAAAATTCTCCCTGGTTCCTGGTACCAGGTAGACATAGGACACCCACTTGGCAGGCAGAAGCAGGGAAGTCTGGTGAAGAGAGAATGTCATCATTGTTCTCTACCTTGGTGACCACACAGCAGGCAGCCCAGATGTCCTCGGAGGACTGCTCATGGTGGTTGAACTGCGGTTCCCACCTCTTAATGGGTTGGTCTGCAAAAGCCAAAAGGACACCTCCCTGGTCCACCAGAGCTGCACGGACACTGCCTGTCCCGACATCCACGCCAACATAGTAATGTTGTGGTTCCTGATTGTCACCCAGCATTGTGGCCTTTCCACCTATTGTAATTAAAAACACATGAAGTCCAAAGTTAGGCATAAAGCATCTTGAAAATAGAAATGAAATAGCATGCTCTAGGCCCCCTAGGCTACTGAAAAGAAAAGGAGGAAGGGGGGACCAGGTGGTGGTGCACCTTGTTGAGCACACATGCTACAATGTGCAAGGACCCAGGTTCAAGCCCCCATTCCCTACCTGCAGGAAGAAAGCTTCGAAAGTGGTGAAGCAGGGCTGCAGGTGTCTCTCTGTTTCTCTCCCTCTCTATTCCTCCTTCCGTCTTGATTTCTGGCTGTCTCTATCCAATAAATAAATAAAGATTTTAAAAATTTAAAAAAAGGAGGGAGAGATGAAGGAGGCAGGGGAGAAAGTAGACACAAAACAAGTACAGTTAATTAATTAGTCACTATTTGTTATTTATTCATCCAACAAAAAACGCTTAGAGCACTCGTGCATCCCAATAGGCACTGAGCTTGGTGGTGGGTAGACAAGACAGACAGGGTCTCAGACATTGACTTGCTCTGTCCTTAGAAGAGAGTCAGATACTAAGTATTGATGAAAGGTATGATTAGTTATACAGTCATATGGGATAGGAAGTACCACAAGAGTAAATAAAGGACTGCAGAAAATGAAGAATTCAGAATGAAACTGAATTAAAATAAGAAGTGTCCTCAGGGGGTGGGGCGATAGTACAGTGGGTTAAACGCACATGTGCAAAGCACAAGGACCAGGGTAAGGGTCTCGGTTCAAGCCCCTAGCTCCCCACCTGCAGGAGAGTCGCTTCACAGGCAGTGAAGCAGGGCTGCGGGTGTCTTCTCGCCCCCTCTCTGTCTTCCCCTCCTCTCTCCATCTCTCTGTCCTATCTAACAAGGACGACATCAATAACAACAATAATACTAGAACGATAAAACAACAAGGACAACAAAAGGGAAAATAAAAAAAATTTAAAGAAAAAGAAGTGTCCTCAGTACTGAAAAGGAATCTCATCTTGGCAGTTAGTCACTAGCAAATGACCAGCTAAATGAATATTCTGCATGAAACCCTGTGAAAAGTCACATTCCTGAAATACCTCACTACTATTATGTAAGTATATTTAATTCCTTTATTTATTTATTTTTTTATTTACACCAGGGTATTGCTGGGGCTCAGCGCCAGCACCAACACTAAGAATCCAGCACTTCCAGTGGCCACGTCTTCCTTCCTTCCTTCCCTCCCTCCTTCCTTCCTTCCTTCCTTCCTTCCTCCTTCCTTCCTTCCTCCTTCCTTTTCTTTCTTTCTTTCTCTTTTTATTAGATAGGACTGAGAAATTGAGAGAGGACAGGGAAATAGAGAGGAGAGAAAGACAGACACCTGTTGACCCGTTTCACCACTCATGAAGTGCTAGAAGGAATTATGTTAAGTGAACTAAGTGAACTAAGTCAGAAAGATAAAGATGAGTATGGGATGATCCCACTCATCAACAGAAGTTGAGAAAGAAGATATGAAAGGGAAACTAAAAGCAGGATCTGACTAAATTGAAAGTAGGGCACCAAAGTAAAAACCCTGTGGTGAGGGGTAGACATGCAGCTTCCTGAGCCAGTGGGAGTGGGGGCGGGTGGGGGGGTGGGAAGGGACACAGTCTTTTGGTGGTGGGAATGGTGTTTATGTACACTCCTAGTAAAGTGTAGTCATATAAATCACTAGTTAGTTAATATGAGAGGGGGGAAAATTAATTGTATGTCTCGAAGTTTTTAAAACACAGATTGAGTCTTTTTAATATATAGGCTGTGTAATTGATATGCAGACTCTCTCAAAAGCCTAGACCAAGTAGATCAGAAGCAACCAATGGCACAGCTACATACAAGATACTGGGTACTATACTATATCTGGTTCTTTCTCTCTCTCATCCTATCCCTCTTATAAATAAATAAATATTTTTAAAAAGAAATAAAAATATCCACTTAGTTGGATATTTTTTATTTTACATTAGGGTATAGACCCTATTTTTTATTAGGCTATAGACCAAGTGGGATTCATCCCTGGGAAACAAGAATGGTTCAACCAAGTCAGTCAATGTAATCCAGCATATCAACAAAAAGAAAGATAAATATAACACAGTAATTATCAATTAATGCTAAAAAAAGAAAAGCATTTCATAAGATCCTACACCCATTTATGTTAATAACCCTCTAGAAATTGGGAATAAATGGATATTTTCTCAACATAATAAAGGCTGATTATCTAAAACTCATAGGTAAAATCATTCTCAATGGGGAAAAGCTGAAAGCAGCCCCTAAAGTAAAGGGCCAAAAAAGAATATACGTTATCCCCACTACTATATATTCAACATATTCCTCAAGGTCCTCACCACTACAATCACACAAGAAAGAGATATTAAGGGTATACAGACTGGAAGGAAGAAATCAAACTATCACTATTTTCTGGTGACTTGATAATATACATAGAGAACCTCAAAGATTATACACACACACACACACACACACACACACACAGAGTTTTGGAAATAATCAACAAATTTAGCAAAACAGCAGATTGCAAAATCAATACGCATAAACCTTTGGCATTTCTGTATACAAACAAGGAGGCAGAAGAAAGTGAAATAAAATACACAATCCCACTTACAATTAAATCCTCAAAGATAAAAAACCTTGGGGTGAATCTTGTGAAGGTGGTGAAGGACCTTTATAGTGAGAACTATGGAACATCAATAAAAGAAATGGAGAAAGACACACAGAAATGGAACACTCCTTGTTCCAGGATCAGAAGAATAAATATTATTAAAATGGCCATTAAACCAAGTGCAATCTACACTTTCAATACAATCCCTAGCAAGATTCCAATGACATTTTTCAAGAAAAATGAACATCTTATGAAAAAAAAACACAAAACTATGGAATCATAACCATGAATAGCCAAAGCAATTCTGAGGAAAAAGGAAAAAAGTGGAGGTGTCACACTTCCCAATTTCAGCTTATAATGCAAAGTACTAATGATTAGAACAACATAATACTGGAGTAAAAATGGACACTTAGATTAACGGAACAGAACTGAAAACACAGAGAGGAGCCTGCACACACAGAGCTACTTAATGCATGGTGATGGTGCTGGGCAAAGCGGACAGCCACATGCAGAAAAGTGAAACTAGACCACCAGGCAACATTACACATGAAAATCAAATCAAAAGGGATCAAAGACCTGGGCATTAGACCAGAAACTCTAAAATGTATAGAAAAAAATCAGTGAATCATTGCAGGGGGTTCACATCTAAGATGTATTTGGACACTCCATCCTATGGGCATGTGAAATGAAAGCAAGAGTAAATTAATGGGACTACACCCAACTAAAAAGCTTCTACATATTGAAAGCAAACTACACAAGGATAACCAAGATACAGTAAACAGGAGAAGATATTTGCACATCACACATCTGACTAGTGACTTAATTTCAAACATCTGTAAAGAACTGGTACAGATCTACAAAAGAAACAAAAATTTAAAAAAAAAAGTGGGCCAAAGAACTCAACAGTTTTCTAAAGAGATACACATGGCCCACAGACATAGAGAACCATCTCACACTTGAGAGAATGACTTACGTCAACAAAATGGGAAATATTAGGTGGAGAGGTTGTGGAGAAAAAGTTACTCTGCTACACTGCTGGTGGGAATGCAAACTGGTGTAGTCCTTTCAGAAGACTGTATGGACAGTCCTTAAATAAATAAAAAATGGAATTACTTTATGATCCAGCAGTACCACTCCAGGGGAGTTACCCAATGGAAACTCAAACACTAATTTGAACAGACATATGCACCACTATGTACATAGCTCTATTATTCACAATAGCCAAAGAGTGGAAGCAGCCTAAATGTCCATCAATAGATAACTGGCTAAAGAAGATATGGGATATATATATATATATATACACACACATACTCCATGGAATACTACTCTGCAGTCAGAAAAGGCTGATATATTGCTTCTTCTGGGACAAACTGGATGGAACTGGTGAGGCTCAATCTAAGTGAAATAAGTAAAAAGATGAAAGACAACTACCAGATAGTTTCACTCATATATGGAATCTAGAAATCAAGTCACTAGTCAGATGTGTGATATGCAAATATCTTCTCCCATTTGCTGGATCTTGGTTATCCTTGTGTAGTTTGCTTTCAATGTCTAGAAGTGTTCTAGTTGTATGTAGTCCCAATTATTTATTCTTATTTTCATTCCACATGTCCACAAGATGGAATCTCCAAAATACATGTTTGATGTGAAGACCCTACAATGTTTCTGTCTGATTTACATAAACTTGCCAAAAAAAAAAAAAAAACAGAAGCAAGAAAACTATCGGTAAGACTTGTGAGAACTATGGTGGCTATCTTTGAGACATGGGAAGATGGGGTTACAGAATTTTGTTGGTAGGTGTAGTGCACAACTATATACATGGTGATCTTATATCCTGTAACATACTATTAACAAATATTTTTTAAAAGAACTGTTATAGATCTTTAAAAAAAAGTGAGTATATTTAAATCTCTAGTTCTTTTTTTTTTCTCCTATTTTTTATTATCTTTTTTTATTGGATAGAGAGAGCCAGAAACCAAAAAGGTAGGAGGAGGTAGAGAGGGAGAGAGAGAGAGAGAGAGACACCTGTAGCCCTGCTTTGCCACTTGCAAAGTTTTACCCCTACAAATGGGGACCAGGGACTTGAACCTGGGCCCTTATGCACTGTAACATGTGTGCTCAACCTGTTGCACCAACACCCGGCCCCTAAATCTCTTAGTTTTCAAGTGATCAAGATAAGATGTGACTTTTTATGAATGCTCAGTCCACACACCCATGAACAGTAGGTGTACATTATTTAATGACATGCACAATCCTAATAGGTTTCTGACAAGTCAGGTACTTTTTTAACCTCATTCAGGAGCAGCTTGGAAACAAAGTCCCACATCTGGATACTGCCAAGCCTCGTGCTTTCCCTTTTCTTTCTTAATTGCTTGCTGCCCATGTTTGAAGAAGAGACAAATACATTGTAAGCATGTCATGAAGTGACTGGAAATTGAGAAGGTGCCTCAAGGGAGACAGAAATCAGGAATTCATCAGATAATCTGTTTTCATTATAGTCACCTAGTGAATTACAAGGAAACTTGACCAAAAAAAAAAAAAAAAAAACACTCAGGAATTCCTTGGCCTCTACTGCTGCTCTAATTCCCTTTGGTCAGATTAACCCACATGACACAGAAATCTCATAGAGGTTTTCATTTTCCAAATTGGCCTTTCAAAGAATAAGAACAAGCCCTCCAAGACATCATGCCAGGGAACACACTCTAACTCCCCAGGTGAGCTCAGGATGGCCTTAGCACCAGAGTCTCATCATAAGCACAGACACCTGTGCTGCACTGCTTCGAGATAGTAATGCTTCTTCGACAAAGTCATTCTTGGAGACTTGAAAATAAAGCCAATTAGCAGATGTTCAGTTACTGCCTTTTGGATATTTACCCCAGTCAGAAACAGCTTCATTAAAAGTGATTACCTCTGACTTAACCACAGTGACTCCCAATTGTGTTAGCCATTTTGCTTTCTGGCTCTCCAGCAGGTGCAGCATGGTAGAAGCATAGGCAAACACGTGCTCCCTTCATCTGAGCTTCAGAGAGTGACTCGGATCCTAGCTAATACATTTTCTCATCTTCTTTCCCTCACTTAGAATCCTTCAGGAGTTCCAGATGACCTACAGCACTGATTTTCAAGCCACTCACTCCTTCACTCATCCAAGGGAGAAAACTTTTGTTTAAACTTTTACTCATAGAAAGTTTGTGTTTGTTTGTTTGTTTTTGTTTTACCATAGCACTGCTCAGCTCTGGCTTAAGGTGATGTAGAAGTGGGGGTGGGGGGGCACTAAACCTAAGACTTTGGAGCCTCATGCGCTAGTCTCTTTATATAACCATTATGCTATCTACCCCCACCCAGAAAGTTTAAATAAAGCAAGTCAAAACAGCTGCCCACTTTGAAGCAAAGATAACCCCTGCCCCACTCTCCACTAATAAGTTCCTTTAGGGGACCTTTCCTGAGAACTCACAATAGATAAAACCATTGACTTAGGGCTATCTTGCAATATAAGCATCATATTCCAGCTCCCCAAAGTCCTCCTCCATTTCCTTTCCAGTCATGTCTAGTGCCAACTAGCCAACCCACCCACCAAGCTCCAGATATCCTGAAACCACTTTCATGGGTTCTCAAGAACATCACTTCATCACAGAGCTCTCTTTTTCTAATTCTTCCCTCTCGTCTCCCTAGTAATGAGAGACATCCACTTGCAGACATACTGCGACTATCAATTCTTCATGGAAGACTTATTTGCCTTTTTAAATGTGTGTGTGTGTGTGTGTGTGTGTGTGTGTGTGTGTGTGTGTGTGTTTATTTTAGAATAAAAAGAGATACTTAGAGCACCACTCTGGCATACTGGGTACTGATGAATGAGTCCAGGGTATCAGGCATGCAAGTTTATGTTTCTACCTGTGTGCTGCCTTGTAGGTCAGTGCCTCCTTGCCTACCTCTCACCTTTGAAATAAACAAAGGACTCCAGAAGAGGACCCTGTCTCTACTGCCATTTCAAAATATAATACTCTGCACAGTGCACATGATCAGTTGTCAATAAATCTTTTCTGAATGAAAACCCGCATCAGTGAATCAACAGAAAACTAGGACATACAGGTCATTTTTCTAGTAGTTTTAATTCCTACATTTGCACTTCCACGCAGCAGTGTTATGTTTTATTCTAGCCTCCACGTGATTTACTAATTAAATTCAGGTGCTTACAGCCACGTCTTATTAAATCTAAAGCACACAGTCATTCACTCTGAAAGTCTGAAAGTAGAGTCTCGTTATCAGTGACATCTTACAATTACTTGGTCACATTTTCTTTCTTTTCTGATGGTACATGGAAAAATGATGCTTCTATGCAAAGAAATGCACCATATGTAAGGCACCTTGCTAACAGCTGTGGACACAGTGATGGACAAAAGAGAAAAGGGTCTTGATTAGATAGAGAGATGATGATACATAGATGATAGATAGATAGATAGATAGATAGATAGATAGATAGATAGATAGATAGATAGACAGACATCATAGTACTGAAACTGAAGCTTTGTTCAGTGTGGTGGGAGCTGGGTTTGAACCTAGGTCACACACATGGCAAAGCAGCGTACTATCCACACACTTCCTCTATATCTGTCACAGCTTGCTTGCATTATCAATTAGAATCCTGATGTCAGTCCTAGCAAAAATTACCATTATCATTCGTATTTGACTGAGGAACAAAATGAGTCCTAAAGGGAAAAAAAAAAAAAAAGGCTGGATAATGCACTGCTTTGCCATGGATCATGGCTGTAGTCTGGGTTTGCCCACACTGCACAGGAGGAAGTTCTGGTGTCCTAGTAGCGTTCTTCCCTCTTATCTCTGTCTCTCTCTCAGCCCAGAGGGTGAAGCCCAGTTGATGATTTGTACACTGATACATGAGGGGGTTGAGAGAAATTCCATCCCTCTAGCTCCATACTTCCTCTGTCACAGGATGCTATGTGGCCCAATACTCCTCCACTAATTAGTTAATTAATCAGCCAGCTAATTAGTTTGTGTTGTTGCCAGGGCGATACCACTCTGGGTTAGCTTTTTCAGAGAGAAAGAGAGAAACAGAGGCAGAGAAAAAGAAAAACAACACAACTGCAATGCTTCCTCCAATGTAGTGGCAGGGCAGGGGAGGCATCAGACTCAAATCTGGACCAGAGCAGGCACATTCTCCGAGGACATTATTTTGTCAGTTCCCCCACCTCTTTTTGTTAATAAAGACATTTCCCTCTCTCTCTCTCTCTCTCTCTCTCTCTTTCTCTCTCTCTCTACCTCTATCTCTCTCTATCTCTCTCTATCTCTCTCCCTCTCTCTCTTTTTTTCTCCAGAAGTATTGCTGGGGCTCTAGGAATCCACTGCTGCTAAGGCCATTTTTTCCATTTTTTTTTTTTTTGATAGGACAGAGAAAATTGAGAGAGGAGGGAAAGACAGAGTGGGAAAGAGAAAGACAGACACCTGAAGACCTGCTTCACCACTTGTGAAGCGATGCCCCTACAAGGTGGGGAGCCAGGGGCTCGAACCAGGATTCTTGTGCCTTCCTTGCACTTCCTATGTGCACTGAACCCAGTGTACCACTGCCTGGCCCCACCAGCCCCACTTCTCTATTAATCAACTGTCTGCTTACCTGGGACTCTGCCAGGTGTCCCTGCCTACTCTGCCTGAGGCCTCTACTCAGAAGCAGGCTGTCCATCTTCAGAGACTGATGCTTTTCTGACACCAGGCTGTCTCCCTCTGGCAAATTAGCTATTTCTACCGAGGCACCAAAGCATCATTCCAGAGAGGAGAGGTCTCTTCTCACCAGGGGAACAGAGTCTCAACCTTCTGCCTTCCTTGTTGGCACCCACCCTCCAGTTCATGTTTTTCTAAGAAATAGATCCTAATTTAATATTCCAAGTCCACTATTTTCCCATTATAATAGTTTACACGCTCTCTGTGTGATTGTTTCCACACCTGGGCCCTGAAAGCAAGGAAGCAGAGAAGTTCAGGCCCTTTGGGAGGCTTTCCTGAAACCTGACCCCATGAATTATGAAAATTCTGCCAGAGGATTTTCGGCAACTCAGATCCTGGGTTCTCTTTGCCCTCTGTTTCTTAGCCATAGGCACTATCTGCTGGGCCCTAAACCCCAACCATAACCAACAAGTTCTCCTGACTTCAACAAAGAAAGGAAACTGCAAAATAGGAAACATTATTTCCTTGTTTGCTTTTTGCTTTGAATCTTCTCACTGTGTGTCGAGAACATTCACACGGTTCCCTCACATCCCCCTGATCTCAATCAAGTTAGTAGACCTACCATCATTACCTCAGTAGGATAAAGAAATGTTCCCCAAGTCACACAATGGGAAAACAGTAGCACTTAAGTTTGAAGTCCAGCCTCTCAAAACATTTCTAGGGCTCTTTCCACAATACTATACTACAACCAGACACCAAATCCTTTGACAGCTTTTCAGTAACAATATCAACAGCTCACGCAACAATAACTAACAATTCAGCAATTCAGCTGTACAAGTCACCCAGCAATTTCACTTAATCTTCACAGTAATCTTGTGAATTGGACAGTCTTGGTCCATTCTCCAATTAAGAGCATTGTGGTTCTTAAACGTATTTAAAGTCACAGAGGAGCTAGAATTCCAAGCTATGTTAGTATGGTACAAAGTCCAATTTATAAATGGGTATTCAGAACTTTTGTTCTATCACATCCATTTTAACATAATGGGTAATACTTTAAAAAGAAAAATCAATTCTCAGAAAGACAGGTGGTCAGGCAGAGAGAATTAAGGATGTGGAGGCACTGAAAGAAACAATGGAGAGAAATTCAAATCATCCTTCACAAAATCCTGAGGCATACCTAACTTCTCTGACCACAGTATTTCCAAGGGTAAAAGCAGCCTCCAGTCTGAGTCTTCAGAATGTACTAGGCTGATTGCAGCTCATATTCATGAACAAAAGGCAGCTTTGGGGGCAAATATTTATATGGTTCATTAAATCACAGCAAATACAAGTATTTTATAAAACTGTCATGGGAAACCAGAGACATCACAGCTGAGCCTTCAAACAAATGTACAAACTGCTAAAATGCAGCATGAAAACAAGAAAGAGAGAAGTGGGGATAGGAAACTATTCATGGCCAAATGACTTCAGCTATTCTTACAAGAGCACCGATGCTACAAAAACTGAAAACCAATCATTTGAGAGTTGCTCTCTGACCCCCCTTCTTTATCCCTTAGATAATCTAACAGCAATAGAACTGTTTCCTGAGGCCATAACCCTCCAGAGTGGATATGCTTACCTCCAAGTCTATTTCCCAACTCCTCCAGGATGGATTCGGTGACAGTGTCCACAGCAACAATGTTCCAGGGACCTGGGAAAGAACTCAATACCCTCTTTCAACTTTGATCTTTGGACTTCGGTAGGAGATCATGTTCATGACTCCCACACTATTTATTTATTTAGTCTGTTAGTTATAGTGCAATCAAAAGGTTAGTAAGTTTGGGAAAATAAAAAGGCAATGATTTAGCTTGCCTACTTTGGTTTTCTTACCAAGAAAATTTAAATATCACTTTAAGCCAAGTCTACATGTTCTAAGTTGGTGAGAAAGCTCAGGACAGAAAAGAGGTAATTTGGCAATAAGTGACCCTCTGTTGCCTTCATTAATAACATATATGTGGGGGAAAAAAAAGTACATCTGACTGACAGGCTGAAAGTGGAATGTGAACCCACCAGCTTCATCACTCTGCCACCAGGTCCCAGATGCTACCATGATGCCAACCGGAATTCCCAGGGCAGACCAACCCACCAATGTGTCCTGGACCCCCACCTCCCCAGATGCCTGCCCCACTAGGGAAAGACAGCAACAGGCTGGGAGTACGAATTGACCTGTCAACACCCATGTTCAGTGGGGAAGCAATGACAGAAGCCAGACCTTCCACCTTCTGCTCCTCATAATGACCCTGGGCCCATACTCCCAGAGGGATAAAGAATAGGAAAGCTATCAGGGGAGGGGATGGGATACAGAGATCTGGTGGTGGGAATTGTGTGGAACTGTACCCCTCTTATCCTATGGTTCTTGTCAGTGTTTCCTTTTTATGAATAAAAATTATTTAAAAAAAAAAGAATAGGGAAGCTATCAGGAAAGGGAATAGGATATGGAGTTCTGGTAGCAGGAACTGTGTGGAATTGTACCCCTCTTTTCCTATGGTCTTGTCAGTGTTTCCATTTTATAAATAAAAACTTTAAAAATTACAGCTGAATGAAAAAGTGTAAATGGATGAATAGAATACATTAAACTTGTAATATTAAAAAAAATAAAAAGAAAGTAAGAAAGTACAGTTGACTGACTTCAAGTGAAAGGTTCTTTCCTACAGCCCTGATCTCATAATATACAACAAAAAACACAACAGGACTGAGTGGTGGCACATTTGGTTGAACACACATATTACCAGGTGTTAGTATCCAGGTTTGAGCACCTGGTCCCCACTTGCAGAGAGGGTAAGCTTCACAAGTGTCCTTCTTCACAGGTGTCCCCTTGCTCGCTCGCTCTCTCTCTCCACCCCCCAATTTCTTTCTGTTCTATCAAATATAAGAAAAATATAATGCAAAAAAATAAATATTCAATGAAAATTATAGCTGAAATTAGATAACAGAAGTGCCTAGAACATGTCCTGATGTATTGCGCATGCTCAGTATGCAGCAGTGCCTACTAGGATCAGTAGTAGCATGTGTCGTCCTTCCTCTGAAACAATGTGTCTCCTCTGGGCGACTAAAATGTTTTAACATCATCTATACACACTGAGGTTTTCTCACCCTATGCAATAGCTCAAGTCCAGTTAACAGAGGAAATAGTAGTACTTTCTCTACTCTAGGTCAAGGTGCCAGAAAGAAGGGGGAGATATCTGAACTCTGATTTTCCTCAAAAAGCAGATTTATTTACAGTATTTATTTTATGAGACACACAGAGAGAGAGACAGAGACAGACAGACAGAGATGGAGAAAAACCAAATATAGTATTTCTCATCTCTGACACAGTGATTCTTGGACAAGAACTTGTGCACTCAAGCATGTAATTCCTATATTCTAATGCTCTGAGCTATCTCCCATGCCCATGGCTATTGACCTTGAAAAGGTAACAGATTACTGTAAAGATCTGATATCTGACCAACAAATAGAAGGCCAGAAAACAGGTTATCAAGTAGGGCATAGCCCAAGTTTGAGCCCCACAGCCAGACAGGAGTACTATAGCAGAGAGGGGAAACTAGGGGACAGGAGGGGGAGCACTGCATGCATTTTTAAAAAAGATGATAAAGATGATGGCCTGGTAACAGTGAAATCACACATCTGTGAGACCAGGCTCTGAAAAAAAAAAAAAAACCTACATGGTGATGTGTCAAACTATTCTTCCTTTATGTAATTCAACTAAGTGCACCAAGTAAAACTTCACAGGGCAAGAATGTAGTTTTATGTTGCCACTAGAATTCTAGCACTATTCTGGGAGCTAAGCACCTTATTCTAATTCTGCCTTTTTTCTAGAGAACGAAGAAGATGTTCACTGGTAGGGGAGATAAATGCTTTGCTGTTTGTTTGTCTTAATCTCTATTTCAATCACTAACCTAAAAAACTCAGTATTTATTCAGGATATTCAGAATTATAATGCCCTAGAATGGGTTATGTTTAAAGAAAAGTGGGAAGCAAAGTATTAAATCAGACAGTAGAAAGGTTGGCTGTGCTTTTCAAATTCATATCAAAAGGCAGAAAAGTCAAAACTCACCAAACTCCATGCCTGCCTCAGGATGTGGTGGCCATACAGAACAAAACCCAGTCAACTCTGGATGGTGACCCAAAACTACCACCCTCCCAGAGTCACAGAGGTGGCAGACTAACAGCAGTTACAAAGGAAACACAAAAGCCAACCAAGTTGAAGTCAAAGGCACAAAGAACTAAAGAAATCATGGGTGGAAAATCTGACTTGTTAAATGGCATTCCCCAACTCCACCAAGAAACATGCACTGAGAGCAGACTAAATACTGCTTTCCCCATGTCCTGTGCTATATAAACCTCTTCATCTAACACTTAGGATACAATAAAGGCTTTCCTTACTTGCTGCAATGTTGTGTGAGCTCTTTATAATATACTACCAGCCAGAGGTGACCCAACATTTGCAGCAATCTTTAAGTATATACTATTTGAGTGAGTGAGTGAGTGAGTGAGTGTGTGTGTGTGTTTGTGTTTCATTTACAGATGCTAGCAGTGAAATCTTAGGAGTGTAAACATCCAGTTGATGGGTGTAAAGCCCCTAGAATGAGAAGGCTATATTCAAATTCAAATTTGTTAAAAGTCACACCAAAGATTCTTGCTTCTACTTCTGCAATGACTTAACACTCCATACTAACCAACTTGTTATCTTCTAGAGGAAACATTCAGAATATAATTTTCAGATACTCAACCAAAAGTACATTCTCCAGGTTCTATTAATAAAGATTACCTCTTCCCAGATGATAATTTTAGTTTACCTGCATGTAAGCTATCAGGCTAGGGCAAAAAATTACTAAAGTCATAGGCCCCTTGGAACATACCTAAAATAGACTTGCTAGCTTCTTCCTACATGAAAGCACCTATTTCATTTGCTCTATTCCTACGTTTGGGTTCCCATTTATTAGACAAATTGTACTGCTTTATATCTTAACCGCCTTTCAGCCACCAGGTTACAGATGCTACCATGAAGCCACCCTGACTTCCCTGGGCAGACAACATCACCAATGTATCCCAGAATCTCACTTCTCTAGAGCCCTGCCCCATTAGGCAAAGACAGAAACAGGCTAGGGGTATGGACCCACCTATCAATGTCCACGTTCAGTGGGAAAGCAATTATAGAAGCCAGACCTTCCACCTTCTGCATACTATAAAGAATTTTGGTCCACACTCTCAGAGTGATCAAAAATAGGGAGGTTTTCAATAGGACATGGAACTCTGGTGGTGGGAACTGTATGGAATTGTACCCCTGTTATCTTACAATGCTGTCAATCATTATTAAATCACTAATATATATGTTTTTAATTGGGAGGCCACACATGGTTAAGCACACATAATATTAAGTGCAAGGATCTGGGTTCAAGCCCCTGACTCCCCACCTGCAGGGGGAACACTTCACAAGTGGTGAAGCAGGTCTGCAGGTGTCTTTCTCTCTCCCTCTATCTCCCCCTCCTCTCTCAATTTCTCTCCGCCCTATCCAAGAAAAAAACGCACAAAAATGGTCACCTGGAGCAGTGTATTTCTACTGCAGGCACCAAGCCCCAGCAGTAGCCCTGGAAGCAAAAAATAAAGTAAATAAAGATTACTTTATGTTGCTAAAAATATTACCATAAAAACATCACATATTAAGTGAGAATGCATTGTCCCTACTTGCCTGTACGTCCACTTCAGTTCAAGATAGTCATAGGGGTAAATGAAGTCCTGAGTTACAGAAGAAGGGAGATATCTTAGTTTGTAAAATGGTCAAATCCCACTTAAAATACAAAGTCTATGAGATTTTTCTGCCTTTGAACAGTTCTAGAAGCATCATCATCAGCCTCTTTCTCCTCTGTGGGAAGTACCATGTTCCTTCAATAGCACAATCTTCCTCTTTGATTTCAGGCCCACTTATACCACACATGTATAGAGGGGAGAAGGAAGATTCCACTCAGACAAGTCATCCTGTCTCTAACAATTTACATTGTGAAGATAAAGCTAAAATTCTTTTTTTTTTTTAATATTTATTTATTGGATAGACACAGCCGGAAATCAAGAGGGAAAAGGGAGAGAGACAGGGAAAGAGACAGAAAGACACCCACAGCCCTGTTTCACCACTCATGAAGCTTTCCCCCTGCAGGTGGAGACCAGGGACTTGAACCTGGGTCCTTGCGCACTGTAATTTGTATGCTTAATTAGGTGTGCCACCACCTGGGCCCCAAGTCAAAATTCTAGTCTGATTATCTCTCACATGCCTGAACCTTGGGAATAGAAACAAATAGCACAAGGACAGTGAGGGATGGTGAGCTGATTCTAAATCATTTTAATGTTTTAGCCTTAACTCACATGATCTATACAAATCTAAGTTCACTTTAGGGAGAATTGTATGCAAAAGTATTGATTTATTACATGAAACCTTTTTAAAACATGAATTCCTGATCTTTCCTAGAGTTCTGAATAATTTCAGTTCGTCTGTAGTTTCTCTTTCTCTGTCACTTTCTTTTCCACGAGGCTGGCTTCTGATTTGCTGACAAAATTAACTGTGAAATGAAATGGCTTTCTCCAGAATTAACCAGGACTTCAAGACAATATCTTTATCATTAACATACTGGCTGAATTCCACAGCTTTTCCCAGAAAGTCACTCAAATTAGCACTAATAATAATAATAATAATCCACCACCTTTAATGACTGCTGTCAGAAGTTAGCATACTTAGAAAGGGCCCAGAGCTGTCTTAGGTAAAGCAACAAAATTCATTATCACAGTGTTGCAAAATTTCTTCTTAAGAAACAAATCTCTAGCCAGAAGTTGAATGAGGACTTCTAACTATTCTTATGCTTATCTGTTTGTGAATAGGGCCAACTGGTTTTCAAGCACAAAGGAAAGGGCTTAATGAATAATTTGAAGACTAAGTGTTAGATTTGGGAAGCTGGACATTCTGCCATTTCACAAATACACTGTCAAAACTACCATGGCCTGAAGTACACACGGAAAGAACCATAATGATTCTTCTGCCCAAAATAAACCTCAAGCTCATAACTGGGCGGTGACACAGCTGGTTGAGTGCACATGTTGCAATGCTCAAGGACCCGGGTTCAAGCCCCTGGTCCCCACCTGCAGGGGGAAAACTTCACAAGTGGTCAGTGTTGCAGGCGTCTCTCTTTCTCTCCCCTTCTATGTCTCCCCTTAACCTCTCAATTCCTGGTTGCCTCTATCCAGTAAACAAAGATAATTAGAAAATTTTTAAAATGAAGCTCAAGCTCTTTATTTGGTCTTCAAGGACTTAGATGCTGTGGGTTTTGTTTGCTTCTCTCTCCTCAGCTCCTTATCGTCCTCCCTACCCCAATACCTATTCTCCAACCTTGGAAACTACTACCAGCTCTTGCAATGGAGGATGGATTTCTTTGTTCATATTGGTCCCTCTAAAAAGAGGAAATTGTATCCTCCAGGAAAAAAGAGGAAGGACGGAATTATAGGTGGTCATGCCAAATGAAGTAAGAGGTAAAGGACTACTACCTTATTGCTTGTTCACATGTAGAATATAGGTAACCAGAGCAAATTAATTTGAAATAAATAATCAATACCAAATTGCCTCTTACACCACATGACAACTATGGTGGTTACAGGGGTGGGGGCAGAATTTTGGTGGCGATTGCGGAGCCATACACACAAACAGGAATACTCTGAGTGTGAAATCATACCTCTGAAGTCTCATTAAAGTTATAAGGCACTTTTAAATTGGTAATAACAAAAATAAACCTATGTAAGTAAAATTAATGAGTACTTACTAAAACAATGAAAGGGAACTAAACAAATGATAAGTGCATATTATCTACCAATAAGTAATTATGTTTAGGTAAAAAGAAGAAAGAGAGAGAGGGAGAGGGAGAGGGAGAGGGAGAGGGAGAGGGAGAGGGAGAGGGAGAGGGAGAGGGAGAGGGAGAGGGAGAGGGGGAGGGGGAGGGGGAGGGGGGGAGGGGGAGGGGGAGGGGAGGGGGAGGGGGAGGGGAGGGGGAGGGGGAGGGGGAGAGAGAGAGAAAGCATAGCTTCCTTCAATGCAGCAAAGGCCAGGCTCAAACCTGGGCCGCACACATGGCAAGGCAGTGTACTATCCAAGCAAGTTATTTCACCAAAGGTCTAATAAGTACATTCTTAGACATTATAGTACCATATTCTTTGTGTTATTTCTTAAAGAAGGCATCAGTGGTTCTCAAAGTGTGTTCTCCAGAAGAATATAAACAGCAGTACCAGGGAATATGCTAGAAAATGCACACTCAGGCTCTCACCAAGATCTGCAGACTTTGTGAGTCAGGCGGTAGCACAGCGGGTTAAGCGCACATGGTACAAAGCACAAGGACCTGCATAAAGATCCCCGTGCGAGCCCCTGATTCCCCACCTGCAAGAGGGGGGAGTTGCTTCACGGGCAGTGAAGGGTGAAGGTCTACAGGTGTCTATCTTTCTCCCCCTGTCTCCCCCCCCCCATTTCTCTCAGTCCTATCTAACAACAATGACATCAATAACAACAACTACAACTACAATAAAAAGCAACAAGGGCAACAAAAGGAAAAATAAATACATATAAAAAATTTTAAAGTTTAAGATCTGCAGACTTTGAAACTCTAGGCATGCAGCTCAGTAGCCTGTATATAAAGTCCTCCAGGCAATTCTGATAGATATTGAAGTGAAATCTACGACATGTCTGAAGACCTAGCATACAAGATTTCAGGACTATACAGAACCTGCCTATGTGTCAACACTCAGTAGGGGAAAAGTCAAAGCTGTGAGGGTGATTTTTTAATATATTTTAATATATTTATTATTGGATAGAGATAAAAAGAAATCAAAAGGGGAAGAAGAGATAGAGAGGGAAAGAGACAGAGAGACACCTGCAGCCCTGCTTCACCACTCTTGAAGCTTTCCCACAGCAGGTGGCAAACAGAGATTTGAACCTGGGTCCTTGTGCAATGAATGTGTGCACTTAACCAGGTGCGCCACCACCTGGCCCCCGAGGGGATGATGTTTGTTTGTTTATTTATTTATTCCCTTTTGTTGTCCTTGTTGTTTTATTGTTGTAGTTATTATTGTTCTTGTTACTGATGTTGTCGTCATTGGATAGGATAGAGAGAAATGGAGAGAAGAGGGGAAGACAGACAAGGAGAGAGAAAGACACCTGCAGACCTGCTTCACCATTTGTGAAGTGACTCCCCTGCAGGTGGGGAGCCGGGGGCTCCAACCGTGATCCTTATGCTGGTCCTTGCGCTTTGTGCGCTTTGTACTTAAGCCACTGCGCTACAGCCCAACCCCTGAGGGTGATTTTTAGCTTTCAGTCTCTGTGCTGTTTGAGTTTTCACGATGAGCAGCTATTTGTGAAAAGAAAGATATCTTTTTTTGTGAGAAGAAAGATATGCTTTGTACTGAGTTGGAATCTACCCTCTAGTCCTCATTTTTTAACCCAGGGGATCATGTAAGTCATATATTTTCCTCTACAGAGGGCATTCCTTCAAATGAGTTAAGATGACCATTTCTTTCCTCCATTTTCAAGTTCTACAACTATTCCTATGTATGTGTAGTTTTGTTTGTTTGTTTGTTTTTCTACCACAAAAGAAAGAAGGGATGAGGGTCTCTTGACACATTTAAGAAGAATTATCTTAGGACACCCATTTTTCCAAATGAAATGGTATGCTGATAAGCAAACGACACATGGCAGGTTTCTTTCTCTTTGCAGGTCCTCTGAATACAACACATGCTGAAACAAATCAATGCCCCAGCCAGTGCACCAGCTTATCTCTGACAGGAACCTCAGAATAATCTGTTGAGGAGAAAACTGGAATGAATGTCTTCACAACTATCTTCAAAGGGGGCATTTGAGGGAGTCCTTTTCAAATACCCCCTTATAAATTCCTGGATATGAGTGTTACCTGCCTAGGCAGTCACATATTTCTTAATCTTACTTATACTGCTCGTCTTAGATCAGTAAATATACGATCATTTACTCTGTGCCAGGCATGGTACGTGACTTAGTGGATGGTCTTGCTAATCCTCCAAATAACTTTGGAGGGAGGTTGCAACTTTTAGGTGGAATAACAAAGAACCAGATAGATGGTTAACATGAAGATGGTCACGAAGTCAGTGAAAAACTGAGGACTTCAACTCTATGTTTTTTTTGTTTTGTTTTGTTTTGTCGTATGTTAAATTTTAAACATCTTAACAATAGCCACATTCTAACATCAAAGGCAACCATATAATTCAGCAACAACAGAATTTGTTAAACTACACTGTTTTGTCTGTCTAAATCATTCTTAATTTTATAGACTTTGTCTTCTTCTAAACTTTCATCCCCTATATCTAATCAGTAACTGAATCCTTTCTTAAATCTTCCCACCCCAAGGCCAGTTTAGAGGGATTCAAGCTATTTAACTTTCAGCCTGGTCTGTAACAGATTTCAGCACAGCTTAGATCCAGATTTAGATAAACAAGGAACTGGTAATACATTTAACCTGTTAACTTCTACTTGATTTCCTCACTCTTCTTAAACCCAACTCACACGTACATCCCTGTGTATGCATGTAGTCTACAGACACTGTTTATTGGATCACCTATATTGATAAAGACTTCCAAAATCACTTAAGGTGATGAAGAGGTATTATAGTGGCCTCCAAGGGAACAGATGGTCTATTTAGAAAAAAAATGTCATCACTGCTCCCTCAAGCATACTATTTCTTCTCTCCTTCCTAGCTTAGTTAAGTGACACTTTAATAGTCACCCTGATGCTGTTCTTGGGACTCGAGAAGGTATAACTGACCCCTTTCATAAATCATTCCCAGACTGTCTCTACAGACCTCCACCATTACATCCTCAATCCTGTTCTGCCCACCTTGCCCTGGGAACTACAGCCTAGCTTTCTAAGGTTCTCTACCTTGACCTTCCCTGCTAGGTTTAGCCAATGGAGAATAATAGTAGAAGCTATAGGGGAGAAAGAAAGAGAAAGGCTAGGGTTTCTTTTCTTTAAAATTGCTTTAAACTGGATGTCTCTCGATTCTCTAAGGTGACCTTTTCCATACGATTTTTCCTTTTCAATTCCAGTAAGCATGCCTCTCTTTACCCTTTTAAATACAGAGAGAAAACAACCCTATTGATATGAACTCCGGGTATGCAGGGGCTACTCGTATTTCTAAATAGCTCCTTTATTGAAAATTATTCAAAGTTGAAGGTTCTTATGTTTCTTTCTGACACACTTCCTTCATCTTGCCCTTTCAGGCTTCAAGTATTAAAGTGATCCCTATTATTACCAATGCTCAGGTACTGCAAAATCCCTACTTCAGGGAGTCAGGCAGTAGTGCAGCATTAGGTTAAGCGCAGGTGGCACAAAGCTGAAGGGCCAGTACAAGGGTCCCGGTTTGAGCCCCTGGCTCCCCACCTGCAAGGGAGTCGCTTCACAGGCCATGAAGCAGGTCTGCAGGTGTCTGTCTTTCTCTCCTCGCTCTCTGTCTTCCCCTCCTCTCTCCATTTCTCTCTGTCCTATCCAACAAAAGCAATAACTACAACAATAAAACAATAAGGGCAACAAAAGGGTATAAATATATTTTTTAAAAATTTTAATCCCTTCTTCAGATCAAGTAATTCCTTTAAATTTTCTTCTCCAGTGGGGAGACTTTCAGGTCCAACCAAAATTGAATTACAAATACTATATTTCCCTCTGGCCCCAAACAACTAAAAAATGAGCAAAACATAGGTAAGACAAGTGCTCAGGACACTGAACATCTGGGAACAAAGCACAGTTGTTCCATCCTGCCATTGCTCAAGTTTAACTCTACAAAATGTTTATATGCTGGCCCAAGAAGGGACTTTCCAGGCCAAGTACTTGTGGTCTTCCTGAGTTGTGGCAACAAAGCAAGGTTTCTGTAGAACACAGAAGGCTAGACTTATTTGGACTAGTATGAGAGAGGAGTGCTGCATACAGAGAATTCCAGAGAACTGCAAGGATAATCCTTAAGTATCCATCAGCAGCAGGACTGCACTACACTAAGGGATGATATCACTTGGAAATCTGGAATGAAGGCTGGAATGAATGAATAATGCAAAGTTAATTATGTGGGTAAATAAAGTGTTTTTTTTTTATTATTTGAATGTCTTTAAAAGATGACTGCTTAAAAGTAAAACAATAATCCGGTATTATTGGGTTTAAATATAAATGTGTAGATGTAAATTGTACAAGTAATAGCATGAAAACTAGGAAGGAAAAATTACAAATATACTGTTGTACAATTCTCATGTTCAGTGACCTAAGACCAGTTGATAATGGACTGTAATGTTAGTGGTGTATACTATAAACTCTACCACAACCACTGAAACAATAACAAAAAGAAGAGCTACACCTAAAAAGTCAATAAAGGAAAACAAACACTTCTTAAAAAAACAACTTGGGATCAGGCAGTAGCAAAGCGGGTTTAGTGCACATGGCATGAAGCACAAGGACCAGCTTAAGGATCCCAGTTCGAGCCCCCGGGTCCCCACCTGCAAAGGGGTTGCTTCACAAGTGGTGAAGGAGGTCTGCAGGTGTCTATCTTTATCTTCCCCTCTCTGTCTTCCCTTCCTCTCTAAATTTCTCTCTGTCCTATCCAACAAAAACAACATCAAAGGCAACAACAAGGGCAACAAAATGGGAAAAGATGGCCTCCAGGAGCAGTGGATTTGTGGTGGCACCGAACCTCAGAGATAACCCTGGAGCCAAACAAAAAAAAAAAAAAACTTATTCAAAATATGACAGATCAAGGGGGAAAAAACAAAACAAAGAACAGGTGAGAAGAAAGACAAAGGTGTACTGAAAGCAAAGTATATCAACTATTATATATATATCCTAATGAAAACACAGAGATTGTCAGTCCTTGTTTTTGTTATCCAGTCTAATGATATGCTACCTTTTAAAGAAACTAGCTCTACATATAAAGACAAAGAGGTTAAAATGTAAATGGAGGGGAAAAAATGATCAAAAGAAAGCTAGAATTGCTATATTATTATCCCACCAAGAAGATTTTAGAGAGAAAATATTACCAGGAGTAATTAAGTAAATTTCAGAACAAATCATATTAACAGACACTGTGAGATAATAAAACAAAAAAGACCTGGCTTAAATATTAAGGCACTAAATAACAGAGCATCAGAACAAAAACCAATCTGATAGAAGTACAAGAAAAAATGTATATATTCACAATTATCATGAGAGATTCAGTATTATTCTCTCAGTAACTCACAGGATAAGCAGCCAAAATCAGAAAGTACAGAAGGTCTAGCAACTGTTCCGTCACTGAACTAAGCTGAAAATAATAATAATAATCATAATAATTCTTAAAATGGAGGGGCCAGGAAGTGCCTCATTAGACTGAACACACACATTACCATGCATGAGGACCCAAGTTCAAGTCTTAACCACCAGATAGGAGCTCCTATAAGGGGAAGGTTTCTCTCCTCTCTGCCTCTCACCCTCTACCAAATTCACAAACTATCAAAATTAAAAACTGTTGTCCAAAGATACCCTTAAGATAAAGAAAAACTACTCAAAAATGAGAGGAGAGGGGAGCACCCAGTTAAAGGCATATAGTACAAGGCACAAGGACCAAGTTTGAGCCCCACCCACCCCCTTGCAGGGGCAAGTTCCACAAGCAATGAAGTAGGTCTCTCTCTCTCTCTCTTCCTATTTCCCCCTCCCCTCTCAATTTCTCTGTGTCCTTTAGAATAAAATGGGGTGGGGGGAGGTTAGCTATCAGGAACTGTGGATTTGTAGCGCCAGCAGGGAGCCCCACTGACTGGAGGAAAAAAAAGAAGTGGAAAAGACAGGTGGTTGGGAGATAACACAGTGGTTATGCAAAATGATTTTCATGCCTGAGGCTCTGAAGACTTAAGTTCAGTTCCCCAAAACACCAGAAGCCAGGGTTGAGCAGTGACTGGTTAAAAACAAAACAAAGGGCCTAGTATAAAGGTTATGCAAGACTTTCATACCTGAGGCTCTGAAATCCAGGGTTTAATTCCCAGCCCTACCTTAGACCAGAGATAAGCCTTGTTCTAGTCTCTCTCTATATCTCATTAAAATAAATTAAAAATATATAAAATATTTTTAAATAAAACATAAAGGAAATAAATCATTTTCAAATCACAGATTTGATAAAGAACTCCTTAAAAATATATAAAAAAATCTTTCAAAACTCTGTGAGAAAACAATCCATTTTAATAGACAAAAGATTTAATAAATATGAGGCCAGGCAGCAGAGCACCTAGTTAAGCACACACATTACAGTGCTCAAGCATCCAGGTTCGAGCCCCTGGTCCCAACCTGCAGGGGGAAAGCTTCACAACTGGAGAAGCAGGGCTACAGGTGACTCTCTGTCTCTCTTCCTCTCTAGCACCTCCTCCCCTCTCAGTTTCTCTTTCACTACCCAATAATAAATAAAAACTATATAAAAAAAAAAGACAACTATTTAATGAGAAGAGGACATATGCAGAGTAAGTAGGCACAAGAACACTGAAATTAAATCTTACAAAAATGCGAATTAAAACCACAATCTAGAGTACTCTATATAATTAGAAGAGCTAAAATTAAAACGAGTGACCACAGCGAGTGCAGGAGCACCTGGACATTCCATACATACACTGCTGTGGGAACCGAACTGCACCATCACTTGAAAAGGCTGTTCATGTGGCTATTCTTTAAAAAGTTAAGTACACGGGAGTCGGGCTGTAGCGCAGCGGGTTAAGCACAGGTGGCGCAAAGCACAAGGATCGGCATAAGAATCCTAGTTCGAACCCTGGCTCCCCACCTGCAGGGGAGTCGCTTCACAGGCGGTGAAGCAGGTCTGCAGGTGTCTGTCTTTCTCTCCTCCTCTCTGTCTTCCCCTCCTCTCTCCATTTCTCTCTGTCCTATCCAACAACGATGACAACAACAATAATAACTACAACAATAAAACAACAAGGGCAACAAAAGGGAATAAATAAAATAAAATATTAAAAAAAAAAGTTAAGTACACAACCACCATATCTACTAATCATTATAATTCTAGGTACTTAGACTAGAGAAATAGAAACAACTGTCTATATTAAGACACATACAAGAATATTCCTAGAGGTTGTATTTGTAATAGTCAAAACCCTGCAAATAATGCAATAATACAAATACTCATCACCAGGCAAGCAGAAAATCAACATAACCAATACAATGGAATACGACTCAGCAAAGAACAGAAATGGTGGTGGCAGGCAACAGCATACCTGGTCCATAACACCTTACCTTGACACACAAGGATCTGGGTTTGAGGACCCCCTCACCACCTGCAGGGGGAAAGTTTCAGAAGAGGTAAAGCAGGTCTTCAAGTGTAACTCTTTCTCTCTCCCTCTCTGTCATCTGTTCCCCTCTTCATTTTTTTCTCCTATCTAACTAAAAAAAAAAAAAATTCATTGCAAGTGAGAGTGGTGGATTTACCCTACAAGCACCAAGCTCCAGCAATAACCCCAGTGGCAACTTAAAAAGATGAACAAAAAATTAAAATGGACTCTGTATGGACAAACTACACAGATATATCTAAAATGAGGATGCTAAGAAAAAGCTATCATCCCGGCTCCCCACCTGCAGGGGAGTCGATTCACAGGCAGTGAAGCAGGTCTGCAGGTATCTATCTTTCTCTCCCCCTCTCTGTCTTCCCTTCCTCTCTCCATTTTTCTGTCCTATCTAACAATGATAACATCAATAACTACAACAACAATTAAAAAAAGGCAACAAGAGGGAAAATAAATAAAGAAATATAAAAAAAAGAAAAGAAAAAGCTGTCACAAAAGAATGGTATAGATGACTCCACAAAATTCTTGAGTAATTTATAGTAATAGGAAGGGCCAGGGCAGGGCGGTAGTGTACTGGGTTAATCACACAGGGCCCAAAGAGGAAGGATCCCAGTTCGAGCCACCAGATCCCCACCTGCAGGAGGGTCACTTCTCCAGCAGTGAAGCAGGTCTGCAGGTGTCTATCTTTCTCTCCTGCTCTCTATCTTCCCCTCCTCTCTCAATTTCTCTCTGTCCTATCCAACAACAACAGTGACAACAAAACGAAAAGAAAAAAAAAAAAAAAAAAGGAAGGAAGGAAGGGCCACAGAGATAGAAAATGCAAAAATCTATCATGCTTGGGACTCCCATGTTCCAGGTTTGATTCCTGGCACTACCGTAAGTCAGAGTTGAGTAGTATTCTGGTCTTCCTATGTATTTAGGTATCTATCTATCTTCCTGTACTTTTCTCTTATGAAAATAAAATGTTTTCTACAATTTAAAGTAATAGTAGATCACTGGTTGCTTGTGTGCAGGGGATCCAAGATTCTAGGAAAGTAAGGATTGCAAAAGGATAAGAAATCCTGGAGCGAATTAGAAATGTTTTTTTTACCTGGATCATGATAATTGCTTTATGGATTTGGATATATAAATACATACATCAAAACTTCACAAAGTGAACACTTTAATATGTAGCTTACTGTGTATCAATTTTATCTCAATAAAGCTGTTGAAAAAAATGCAGTCATTGGGAACCTGCCTGCCAGTCTTTGTTCTTCCCCTATATCTAATCAGCAACGTATTTCTTGCCATTCTAGTCTCCTAATCTCATTGCCGTCCCAGACTGATAATCTAAGCTTTCTTTCATTGCTATTACAATTGCCCTTCTGCACTCTTCAGCAAAACAACTGACTCACTATCTACTCTGTAGTCACTTCTTAAAATGTTTCAATGATGTTTTTCATGTTTGTATGTATGTATTTTATGAGAGAGCAAAAGCCAGAGACCAGAGTCTGATCATCTCTGGCATATGATGCCACTGGGCTTTGAATCTAAGACTTGTTCCTTCAGGCATGAAAATCTGCTGTACTATTGCTGCACTATTTCTCCAGTCCACTAACATTTTTTTCAAAGAAATGTATTTATTGTATGAGTCATCTACAGCTTGAAAGTTCTAACCCTAAAACTTTATACATGCAAAGGATACTTTACCTGCTGAGTCACTAGTCACAGCACAGCTTTCAAAACACAAATCTGCTGAGTCATTATCTACTATTTATGACTCTAGAAGTAAGTCCTAAACACTCTAAACATGGCTCACCTGTCCCTGCTGAACTTGTCCTTTGACCCTCAGCATTCTCCTTCCTGGTAGTGGGGGACTGCCCACCTCCCCTTTCTTGTCCACCTCTATCAAAGGAAGTGTCATACCCATGCAGTTTTGTATGCATTGCTCCTCTAATCAGATAGCCCCATTCCTTTCAGTCCCTCTCCATCCAATCCTACTGAAGCTTTATAACTGAGCTTGGATACTGTCTCCTCTGGGAGTTTTTCAAACTCTCCTGTTGGGTCATTCGCACTTCTCTCAACTCCTTCTGCACACCTTGCCACAGTATGAATCTCACTCTCAGATAAGCTCCTCACCAGGCTAGACAGAAAATGACTAAATAAACGTTTCAATGCAGAGACGAAGTCTTGCTCCTCTTCAGTGTCCCAGAGCCTACAGCCATGCTGAGCTCAGAAGGATGTCACAGCATCAGTGAACTCCCTCTGGTGAGTGAGTGAGCTCCCTCTGGTGCCCCCTGAGTGACTTCTATATTCCACCTCACAAAAAAAAGATGGGCAGATAAGAAGATAAGTGTTGTTTGTAGTACATTCTGGAAAAATTGTTATTTCAAATCCTCTGTGGGACAGGGGGTTCTACTCTGACTTGAGTTCAAGGGCAAGCATCATTACTTCAGACTGTGTTCAAAACCATCTGGTAATGGGCTGTGATTTGAACTAAGTGAAAGGTTAGGGAAAGGGAACCAGATTCCAGGAAAAGAAAAGGCCCATAAGCAGAACTTAACACAGCCTGGACAAAGGCCTGCTCTCCTCCCAATAAACTTCTTAATTTCATCCAGAAAGACACAGCTCTCCACCCTCTGGGTTATTCCCTATTCGCCATACACATGTTTTCACTTCTATTATTCAGCCAAGGAGGCTCCTAACCTCCCTCCCCTTCAGAATCAGTCTACAAGCCCTCTCATCCTCTCTGGTCAGTTCCCTTGTTGTCCATAACAATATTCCTCAGAGCCCCACACTAGAAGGTTCTCTTCGTCTGGCCTATGGAAGAGCCAGGCCAGTGGCCATCAGGTCAAGAGCCAAGCATGAGGACCTCATTAACAGGAAACTCCCAAAAGACCAGGAAGCAGTCAAAAAGGTTGAAAGACCCAGATGGCAATTTTAAAAGAAAAAAGTAAATAATAATCAAGTTATACACTTGGTAGGTGGGTGGAGGTGGAGGGGAGGGTGGAAGCAAGCACGCAAAATGCAACAAAGCACCACTCTAGCATCTAAGCAGCCACACACTCCTAGACCATTTGCCTTCTTTCTGACTGATTTGCAATTCAAAAAATGTAATCACTTCCTTCAGATTTCCTATTTTTAAAAATCAAATTAAAAACCTAATGATGATTGCGTTTCCATAACTTGGTAATGGCTGACCCATTAATGAAGAGACCAAGTTAGTTAAGACATTTTTTTAGTGGAAAATGGACAGTGATTAGGAGAATGGATCACTGTGTGTCATAAAGATTCTTTAAAAGCAGGAAAACTAATAAAAATAGAAAGAGATCCCTAAGCCCTTCCTACCCAGGGTAACAGTAACTGATAAGCATGAAACCATCTAAATTAAGCTGTACTTCAAATATCCTTAAGTTGGAAAAAAAGAAAGAAGGGAAAGGAAAGAGAGAAAAAGACATTTAACTTTAGAGGCAGCACTGGCTGTGAAATGTAAGATAGATAATTTTTTATTAAAAAGCAGAGGAAAAAAAGGAAAACTGGTGAAATGTCCTCAAATGGACTGAGGGTAGAGAAAATGAGAAGTGAGTTCCAGAAACTTCATCGGTGACACCTGGAGTGCATTAAAAGCTTGACCCTGCAGTGAACGGCTAGCAGGGCGACAAGAGGCACTCTGGACAAATCTCAGGAGGCAAAGTCCGGTTGGCCTGAGACAAGAGTGGCCAGAGAGAGAAAGAAGGAAGTAGAGGAAAAGAAAGCTGGGATTGTGGGAAATGGGAGGAAAGAGTGAACCCTGAGTTGGTTGGAGAACGTGCTCATGGAGAGGCCGCTCCCCTGCCAAATCCCCTGGTGCATACGTGGGGCTAAAGGGAGGGTCACTTACTTGTCCAGATCTGAAATTAAATTTTAGCTACAGAACTCTGCAGGAGAACACGCAGACACGCACCAGCTGGGCGGTCCCTGCAGGCAACTTCAGCCCCGCCCCAGCCTGTCACTGTTGCCCGCAGCAGAAGCCCCTGTAAAATGCACTCTGATTGGCTCTATGATCCCGGTCTAGGATTGGCCAGCGCCTACTCCCCCATTCTTACACCCCCCACCACCACTCAGGCAGGAAGCACTACTCTGATCACTGCTCTGCCTTGCCCCGCCCACCAGTCCTGTGCTTTTAAAGGGATAGGAAACTGGGTATTCTAGCTGCTCCTACTTCAGTTTTCTGCCTCTGGGGTAGTATTTCAAAATATCTTTCATGCAAACTCACAAACTCACCGCAGCTCTTAGTGAGTTTTTTGTAGCACGTAAATTCTATGATTCCACTTATGTTGCTTCTTTCCTTTCCTTTCCTTTTTTTTTCTTTTTTAACTGAACACATGGACCACTGTAAGCTAATTTAATAATAGTAACAAGGAGGCCGGTGAGTGGCTAGCCAGATAGAGCACAGCTTACTTACCTTGAGCAAGGATCTGGCTTGAAGCCTCAGTTTCCCACCTTAAGGGGAGGGGGAAATTCACAAGCTGTGGGACAATGATGCAGGTATCTCTCCCTTTGTTTTTCCACCCTCTATTAAAAGAAGAAGGAGGAGAAGGAGAAGAAGAAGAAGAGTGACAGGGAGGGGGAATGCCACTGGGAAAGGAGATGGGAGGACCCTGGTGGCAAAAATAATAATAAATAAATAACGACACCACATAATAGTATGATTTATGTATTTTGTATTTATTTTTTATTGGGGGGGATTAATGGTTTATCCTAAATACAATTGTTGGTACATGAATAAAGACTAAATACCTAGGAATAAATCTAACAAAGGATGTAAAGGATCTTTTCAAGGAAAACTATAGGACACTGTTAAGAGAAAGAGAGGATAACACAAAGAGATGGAAGAAAACCCCCCTGTTCATGGGCTGGAATAATATCATTAAAAGGGCAATTCTGCCAAAAACAATCTATAGATTCAATGCAATCCCTATTAAAATCCCAATGACCTATTTCAAGGAAATTGAACAAATTAATAAAAAACTTGGAACTTTTAAAAGTGTGGAACTTTAAAAAACCAGAAATAGCAAAAGCACTCCTGAGGGAAAAGGAGAAAAAAAAAAGGAGGCATCGATATATTGGCAAATACAGGACAGTCATGAGATCTGGAATAGGGAGTCAATATCTGCTGCTGAAAAGCCATATATATATATTGTTATAAATGAGGACCAGGAGACAGCTTGGTCAGTAGAACACAAATCCACCTTGCATGAAGCCTGGGGTTAGATTCCCCAATAATCTTAAAGATACAGAAAAAGGTACATTCAGTTATTAATTTAGACATTCATGAGTTATTTTAACAAACACATATTGAATGTACACTGTTCTAGGAATTAAAAATATTATATAGAGAAAGCAAACTGTATTTGTATACTCATATAACTATAATTTATATATTCATGTACTCATGGAACTGGTAGTCAAGCAATGGTATGCAAAGTAAACAGATAGATTGGTTCAGCTTCAAGCAGGAAGAGATACTGAGAGAGAAAGAACCTGATTTAAGTTGAGGTCTAACTTAGATTGGTGCTTTTGAGAAACTGGGTGCTCTATACACATGGTCTCTGGTCTTTATCAACTCTGTAAAGTGGTTATTCTCATAGCCACTGTACAGATAGGGAAACTGGGGTTCAGAGAGATTGGGTATTTAGCCTAAGGCAACTCTGTTAGTAAGTCTGGAGCAGGCAGTGTTCTCCCCAGTAAAGCTACACATCTCTTAACAATGGGAATTGTTCTGAGATCTCAATAAGTGTCTGTTCTTCCAGACTTCTGCAACCATCTGATCATTTACTACTCGTGTAGGCACTGAACCTAGGACACCTTATAAAACTAATTTCTCGGGGGTGGGGGTTTGTTTGTTTTGTTTTGTTTTGTTTTGCTGTTTGCACATTTGCTCTGAGGGCCTTGCCCACATTCACGGGTGAGCACAAGACCATTCAGTCCAGAGAGGCAGGCCTGAGTTCTAGTTCCCCAAAGCTAGTCAGATGATATGGAAAAGATTTCTTAATCTCTCTGAACTCAAGTTTCCTGAGAGAATAATAATATTCATGTTTTGCACTATATCTTAAAACATTTGTCCCATCCTATGAGCACTCCATACTTCTACCAGATCCCATTATCTAGCTTCGAAGTCCCTGGTGGTTGAGTACCCACTATGCTCTGTAATAATTGTGGTAAATAATTTTGGTAATGACAGCCCTCACCTGCCTGCCAGATTCCTCACTTCTAATTAACTTCTACTCACCTATTTTACATCCTTCCTTTCTTCCTCAACTTACATTCCTTTAAACTTCCATTGTATTTGATTTTCTGGCAGTAATAGGTGCTATTGCATATATACACTTTCTCTTCCAAAAACACACTGTCATCTTAAAAAGAAAACAACCACAATAGTTCACTGAAGACGTAATAGATGTTCAGTAAGAGAACAACACTGACCAGGAAAAAAATACTGCTAAGCTCTCCACACTGGCCATAACCTAGAACCTCTTTTTTTTTTTTTTGTCTTCAATCAGTGGGGCTGGGTGTTGGCACTATGAATCCACTGCTCTGGGTGGCTATTTATTTTTCCTTTTTTTTTTTCCTCTCTCTCTTTCCATTTGATTCAATAGGACTGAGGTTTAATTGAGAGGGAAAGGGTAAGTAGAAAGGGAGAGAGAAAGACACCTGCAGACCTGCTTTACCACTTTTGAAACGTCCCTGATGCAGGTGGGCTGGATTGTGGGGTAGGGGGTAGGCACAAACCCCAGTCCTTGTGAGTCCTTGTGCATAGTGCTATATGCACTAATCTGCTTCACCTCCCAGCCCCCTAGAACTACGATATATATATATATATATATATATATATATATATATATATATATATATATATATGAGTTTGCTTAACTTTTCTCTCTAATTGTTGCCAGTTGCTCATCTCCAGTGATAGATAAATGTTGTAACTAACTGTGGTAGTGCTGCTCAGAGCTGGATGCCATACTCAGATCAGCAGTCAAGTGCTATGGGTAAGTCCCCCAGCCTCCGTGGGTGTAGAGAGCAAAGGGGAGTGGAGATTGTGCTAATAATAACAAAGCACTGCTCTCTGGGTTTCTTTATTCAAAGTCTTGGTGATTCTTCCCAACAACAAGGTGAAGAAATAGAGATTGCTGAAGAAGCAGCGGCTCACAAAGATGTAGTAACTTGCTCAAGTTCACATATTGTAGGACAAGGTATGTCAAACTGCCAAAAGGGAGTTTATATACTATTGACTTCAGATGAACAAAAGTCCTACAGCTTCTCTGGTTTCCATCTGCAGCACCAGCTTTCTTCTCCTGATTTGTAATGTTCATCCACTCACTCCCCAGTTCCAAGAACTCACTCACCACCAAACCCGGGCCTGGACTAAGTGTATCTTTCTCCGCTGACACCACCCAGTTACAGACACACAGCTTCTTGATCAAGAGTCATTTTAATAAGTGTGTATACTTTGGGGTGAGCCATGACTGCTATGTACAACCCTAAGCCCTAACACATGTTTTTCCTGCTACAAGGCAACAGGTGCAAGAGGAGAATCCAGGGCTATGAGGTGAAGAAACACTAAAAGGCAGGTGGGAGGCAGCCTGATGGAAGGGCAGGTTCTAGACTTGGGCAAGTCAAAGAAAGAGGTTCCTGAGACTGTTTAGTATGAAAATTTTGTTAGAGGAACTCTTCCATGGATTCCTTGGGACTCAGGCCATTTGGAAACCAGTAGAAAACTGTGGACTTTGTAGTACTAGACAGGGAACTGTGGAAAAGTACATACATGGATAAAGAGAAAGGTTAATACACTCCCAGGTCTTCCAAAATGCTGCCTGACCAGCATGTTCCCTAACCTAAGAGAGCAGGGGCCAATCAGGGATTAAAATTCAGCTCCAGTTCTCATAGCCAAGTCCAAGAGGCTCCTCTGTCCCATAAAGTGTGAACTTTTCCTAATTTATTTGAAGTATATGCTCAGATTTGCATAGCTTTTCTCTCTACCCCTATATAAATAATATATAAATACATAAATTTAAGTAATACAAACATATCCACAGACTCACAAATACAAGCAGACACATATAAATAACTGTAGAGAATGTTCCATCCTCTGAAGGGAGGCTGGACAACATACTTTATGTTCCACCTGAGGAAGATGGATCCTGAAATTGGGGCAGCTTGGAACATTCCTACTCATGACCACAGAATGTGAGCTCATATCTAGAGGGATGCAGAGGTCACATAGGCTCCTAAGCTAATTATGGCCCCCAGATCACATCAAATCTATGGGGTTTACAGTCAACAATATTTATACACCTTTCCCATATTTGGGAGCTACTGTCTTCCCTGATCCAGCTTTCTGGTCTTTTTTCCAGCCACGACATCATCTCCCCAGACAATAAACTGGATCCACCTGCATATCAGATGTCAGGCTCAGGAAAAAAAAAAAGAAGAAGAAGAACTAGTTTAGTCATGGGCCTTTTGGAATATAAATAAAATAGGCCTACTAACTGTCTACAAAATGATGAACCCCACCAAACATTCATCTGCACTATTCTAGCTTTTAGGTTCATGATTAGTCAACAATTTGTTTGGCTTTATATGTTAACTCTCTTTTCAGCCACCAGGTTCCAAATGCTAACATGATGCCAACTGGACTTCCCTGGGTAGATGACCCCACCAATGTGTCCTGGAGCCTTGCTTCCCCAGAACCCCACCTCACTAGGGAAAGAGAGAGATAGGCTGGGAATATGGATCGACCTGCCAACACCCAAGTTTAGAGGGTCAGCAATTACAGAAGCCAGACCTTCCACCTTCTGCATCCCATAATGACCCTGGGTCCATACTCCCAGAGGGATAAAGAATAGGGAATCTATCAGGGGAGAGGATGGGATATGGAGTTCTGATGGTGGGAATTGTGTGAAGTTGCACCCCTCTTATCCTATGGTTTTTGTCAGTGTTTCCCTTTTATAAAATTTTTTTTTAAAAGAAAGTAACCCTAATTTAAAAAAATAATGTAACATTATTTAAAGCATAGGCTCGACAAAAATGTTCTTTATGTTGCAAGATCCAAAAGCATAAGTTACACTTTAGTAAAGAAACAAACCAAAGGAAAATTATCTTATTTATTTGAACAGTTTAAAAGGGGGGTAATCCTATATGAAAGACTAGATCTAGGGATTCATATTGCATCTTTTTTTAAAGATTGTATTTATTTATTATTGAGAAACATAGGAGGAGAGAGAAAGAGCCAGACATCACTCTGGTACATGTGCTGTGGGGGATTGAACTCAGGACGTCATGCTTGAGAGTCCAATGCTTTATCCACTGCACCACCTCCCAGATCACTCATATCTTTAAGAGCTTTCACTATTCACTTCTTAGTTCTTGTTTTGTCTCTACACTCCAGCAAGCTCAAATGGAGAGCAATTGTTTTACATTTATTTACTCTTCATATGTCTTGGAGGAAGATCAAGATATCTAATGCTCCAATTTCTTGTAAGAATGCTGGACAAACATTGATTGGCCTGGTTTGGTCAAGTGCCCATTATGGAGTCTGAGTCAGAGGTGAGAATCATTAAGAACTAATAGAACTGCATAGTGAGGAATGGGGGATTACTCCCCAAAAAGATACTAAGCAGGAAGAAGAATATATATATTTTCTTCTGTACTTTCAGAAAACTTAGTGCTACACTCATGGGTTACCTCTTAGTCAGGCTGTGTACTGGACCAAGGGACACTGACTAGAAATATCTCATTCTGGGATGGGAAGATGTCTCACCTGGCAGATCACACAGGTTATCAGGAATGAGGACCAAGGTTCAAACCCTTATTCACCAGATAAGTGTACCTGCAGGAAGGCAACTCAGGAGCAACATTGTGCTTCAGTGTTTGTCATTCTCTTTCTCTGATTAAATGTCTGTCTCTCTTTATCTTCACCTCCCTTCTAAATAGAGAAAAATCCCCTTCTTTCTCTAAAGTCCACAGTCTATTGATGAAGATGTCATTTAAGCTATCAGGATCCAGAAAACAATGAACACAGAAGGTATAAGATTTGATAAAATTAACTTATCAATGTCCGGGAGGTGGTGCAGTGGATAAAGCACTGGACTCTCAAGCATGAGGTCTTGAGTTCAATCCCCGGCAGCACATGTACCAGAGTGATGTCTGGTTCTTTCTCTCACTCCTCCTTTCTCATTAATAAATAAAATATGTTTAAAAAATCTTTAAAAAAATTAACTTATCAAAATTCAGTATGAAAAAAGCAAGCAAAAAAAATCACTGAATAACCAGGAATATTCACACAGAAAACAATAACTGATGAAAGATCTTAATCCATAATATATAAAAATTATTATTAAAAACATAAATAAAATAAAAAATAAATAAAATATATAATCCAGTAATAAAAACATAATCTAAAATATGTGAAAGATGAAAGAGAAACAAGTAAATGGTGAAAGAAGATGAGCTTGGGGAAAAAAATAGTAATCTTGCATAAAGAAGGAAAAAAAAAAGCTAACCTAACCTAATGGCCTCTTTGACTTTGTGTGAACAATGGTAGTGAAGTCTGAGAGGAGATGGAGGCAGGCAGGGGGAACAGAGCTTTGGTGGAGAGTGTGGTAACTTACACACACCATGTGTGCACATGAAATCATACCTCTGAAACACTATGACTTTGTATTTTTGTTGTTTTTTTGCTTTTGCCACCAAGGTAAACGCTGAGGTTCAGTGCCAGCACTGGCAAACGCTAGAAGAAGAAGTGCCAGCACTACAAATTCAACATTCTGAGCAGCCCTGTTATTTATTCATTTATAATAATTATTATTTTAGATAGGACAGAGAGAAATTGAAAGAGGAGGGGAGACAGATGGAGAGAGAAAGATAGACACCTGCACACCTGCTTCACCACTGGTGAAGCGGACCCCCTGCGGGGGGAAGCAGTGGCTTGAACCTGGATCCTTGCTCTTGGTAATATGCATTTTTAACCACGTGTGCCACTGACCAAGCCCCAATATTATATTTTTATAAAACACTGTTAAATCATTCAAAGAAATTATAAACTACTTGAACAGACACTTCATTCGCTTTTCAAATGCTTAAAATGTTCCCAACATCACAAGGTGGTTGTAATAAAGCAAGAAATAGAACAAAATATCTGAGGATGGGAAGACAGCAGATAGTTATGCAAAATACTCTCAGGCCTATGACTCTGACATTCCAGGTTAAAGCCCCACCCTCACCTATACAGCCATAAGCCAAAGCTGGTCAGTGCAGTGAAAAAAAAATAGAAAATACATAATTCCCAAAACTTTCCAACAGGGGTATTTCATGTATTACTTCATAGTAGTACTGCACATTCTTATTTAACATTTAGCATCACAGAAACCAGAATATGCCTCACCATCAGTGATGTCAGATGACCGAGTTCCAGCAATGCCATAATTACACTGTCTGCCAAGAAGGATTTATCAAAATAACTGGACAACCACAGTCCTTGGTGTATTAGTCAACAAACTTCCTATAGATCTTTAGTTGGAGAAATATAAATTTTTATGAAAATATAATGTCTGGAAAACATTTATGTATGCCTTCTATTAGAATAAAACACAATAGCACACACATCAGCAATTACAGACCGCAGTAAGAGACTGGACAGAAAGATCCCAAGCAATTCTTTAGGAATAGCTTCCTTTACAAAATGGAGACACCCCCCCCCCCCCAACTCTTCATCTGCACTGCTCCAGCCTTTAGGTTCATGATTAGTCAACAATTTGTTTGGCTCAATATGTTAACTCTTCTTTCAGCCACCAGGTTCCAGATGATAACATGATGTCAGCTGGCCTTCCCTGGGCAGACAATCCCACCAATGTGTCCTGGAGCCCCTCTTCCACCCAGAACCTCGCCCCACTAGAGAAAGAGAGAGACAGGCTGGCAATATGGATTGACCATGTCAATGTCCATGTTCAGAGGGGCAGCAATTACAGAAGCCAGGCCTTCCACCTTCTGCACCCCATGGTGACCCTGGGTGCATACTACCATGGGGTTAAAAAATAGGAAAGCTATCAGGGGATCGGAGGGGATACGAAGCTCTGGTGGTGGGAATTGCACCCCTCTTATCCTATGGTCTTGTCAGTGTTTCCACCTTATGAATTCAAAAATTAAAAAATGGGAAAAATATATAAATATAGTTAGATACAGAAATAATAGTCAACCCATATCTGTGTCCATGAGAGACCTACTGCAGTTTCCAATGGAGAAAATGGGGACACAGAACTCTGGTGGTGGGAATGATGTGGAGTTATACCCCTGTTACCTCATAATTTTGTAAATCAATATTAAATCACTAATAATGATAAAAAATTAAAAAATAAAAGATAAAAAAACATGCAGAAGAATTAAACTGAACACTTTATCTCACCAGAAACAAATGTCAACTCCAAATGGATCAAGGACCTGGATGTTAGACCGGAAACTATCAAATACCTAGAGGAAAACATTGGTGGAACACTTTCCCACCTAAACCTCAAGGATATCTTTGAAGATACAAACCCAATTGCAAGGAAGACTAAAGCAGAAACAAATCAATGGGACTACATCAAATTGAAAAGTTTCTGCACAAAGAAACCATCACACAAACCAAGAGACCCCTCACAGAATGGGAGAAGATCTTCAAGTGCCATACATCAGACAAGAGACTAATCACCAAAATAAATGAAGAGCTCAACAAACTTAGCAACAACAACAACAACAAAAACTAACTCCATCCAAAAATGCGCAGAAGATATGAACAGAATTTTCAATACAGAAGAGATCCAAAAGGCCAACAAACACATGAAAATTGCTCCAGATCACTGATTGTCAGAGAAATACAAATAAAGACAACACTGAGATACCACCTCACCCCTATGAGAATGTCATACATCAAAAAAAGATAGCAGCAACAAATGCTGGAGAGGTTGTTGGGACAAAGGAACCCTTCTACACTGATGGTGGGAATATAAATTCATCTAACCTCTGTGGAGAGCAGTTTGGAGAATTCTCACAAGACTAGAAAGATACCTCCCATATGACCCAGTAATTTCTTTCCTAGGGATATAAAGTACAAAGTAGTCTCCACCTACAGGGGAGATGCTTCACAGGCAGTGAAACAGGTCTGCAAATGTCTATCTTTCTCTGCCTCTCTCTGTCTTCCCCTCCTCTCTTCATTTCTCTCTGTCCTAGCCAACAAAGACAACATCAATAGCAGCAACAATAATAACTACAACAATAAAGCAACAAGGGCAACAAAAGGGAAAATAAATAAATATTTTTAAAAAATAAAGTAAAATCTGGGTTGTAGGCATTGATTCACCATTCACAAGCCCATGACTGTATATATCACATACCCATAGTCCTTGAAGTTGGTTCTGAACACTTAAGTCAATGGCAGAGCTGAGACTTAAGCCCAGGCCTGTTTGATTATTGTCTCAGTTAATACAGGAACTCTGTATAGGGAGTCCCCAGATTAGAATGAAACTGACACTCACTGCTAACTTTTAAATTTTCTAGGTATTGTTCTCCATTCTTATCCCACAAAACAGCTGGAGTAATCAAATAAAAGGGTTTTAGGGAGATGTTAATCTCAGGGAAAAGTTAGTAAAATTATGGGCCCCTTGGAATATACCTGTTGGTATGCTTCTAATTTGCTTCTAAAACCCCTTCTGTTTCATTGGTTTAATCCCCCCTGCTTAACACTGTATTCTATTTACATAACCACTGTTAACTAAGCACCGCCCTGCCTGCAGGGTATTGGTTTAGTCCCCACTGGTTCACCATGTCTTTTTGCTCCGCCCCCTCTCCTTGTCACACCCTGATTTCCACCACTGTCTTTTCGCTCCACCCTCTCTATGTCACATCCTGTTTCCATCCTACTTGGCGAGTATACATATAAGGACAGGATTGTGATTAGAGATGGCTTAGATTGCGCTGCATTCCACATGAATAAAGAGATACTGCATACAGCTCAGCCATGAGTCTCTGGTCATCTGTCTCCCACCCGCGAAGCTAGCCCGCATATACCTAAAATTGACTTCCTAGCTTTTACCATAATGGAGACCCAAAAATTCATCAGCTATACTCTTACCTTTAGGTTCCTTATTATTAAACTATTTGTTCTGGTTTATATCTTAATGTTTTTCAGCCACCAAGTTGCAGATGCTATCATGAAACCAACCTAAGGAGTTACCTGGGCAGACGACTTCACCAATGTGTCCTGGAACATCACCTCTCCAAAACCCTACCCCACTAGGGAAAGATAAAAACAGGCTGGGAGTACAGATCAAGCTGCCAACACCCACTTCCAGTGGAGAAGCAATTATAGAAGCCAGACCTTCCACCTTCTGCACCTCCCATGATTTTGGGTCCATGCTCCCAGAGGGATAAAGAATAGGAAAGCTTCCAATGGAGGGGAGGGGATACAGAACTCTGGCAGTGGGAACTGTACTTCTCTTATCCTAAGTTCATGTTTATAATTATTAAATAAATAATAGCAATAAAAGACTTCAGAAATTTACAGGGGCAAAGAGGTAAATAATCTACAACAGTAGTGACATGATTTGCTCTCACTTCTCTCCTTTGAATTTCCTAATAGATTTGTAAGCCTGTCAGAGCAGACTTAAGGGAGACTGAATAGGAATAAAGGAACTAGAGATAGAGACTTGTTTATGAAGCTGTGAGTAGTTAGTTCACCTGTAGACTAGAACAATCACAGCTGAGGTAAAAAGCTCCGTGAGAAATGGGATTGATATTCTCAAAGGAGCACTACTCAGCAATAAAAAAACATGATATTGTGTCCTTTGGGATAAAGTGGATGGGATTAGAGAAGATTATACTGGTAAAGCAAGTAAGGAGATAAAGGACAATTACAGAATGGTTTCACTCATATGCAAAATATAGAGAATTGGACATACAAATGTGGAAAAAAATGTCAACCTATCTCTAAGACTGGGAGAACTCTGGTGGTTACTATGGGTGTGGGAATGGGGACACAGACCTTTGGTGACTGGAGTCGTGACAAAAAAAAGACTGTGCTGTAAACCATTACTCAATATACCTCCAAAGCTAAAAAAACAAAACCAGAAATGGGAACTATGTTGTTCACCATAACCCACCCAGGTATCTGGTGTCATGCCTAGGGCATAGTTAATGTTCAGTAGTTTTGTTTTTTTTTTCCCAGAGCACTACTCAGCTCTGGCTTATGGTAGTGTGGGGGATTGAACCTGGGACTTTGGAGCCTCAGGCTTGAGAGTCTTTTTGCATAACCATTATGCAATCTACCTTTTTTTTTTTTTAACCAGACCACCACTCAGTTCTGGCTATTAGTGTTTGTGGGGCATGAAATGAAATGATTGGTTAAAAGGTTGACTATACGCCAATAGTTGAGGGATTAGAGATATTCCCCAGGACTGTAAATGAGTTTTGATTGTATGGATAGATATGGTCACGTAGATATAGCAAAGCTTTACAGTCCCGATCACAGGTAGAGCAGGCTACAAGGAAGCCCTCCTTCACAAGAGGGTTCCAGGAGTACAGAAGTTAACAAAGATATTTCCTAAATGCATTTCCTAAAATGCCAGAAATGACAAAAAGATTTCTACTCCTCTGGCCATTCGACTTTTGGGTAGTAACTGCTTGGGCATTTTATTTAGAAGTTGCTCACAGAAAAGTTCAGTAGGAAATTGTACTATCAAGTGGGGGTAGATGGCATAATGGTTATGTAAAAAGACTCTCATGCCTGAGGCTCCAAAATTCCAGGTTCAATCCCCTGCACCACCATAAACCAGAGCTGAGCAGAGCTCTGGTAAAATAAAAAATAGATCATTAAGTTAAAAAAAAAAGTTAGTCAGGTGCAGCAAAGCCCTGATGATAATAAATAAATAAATAAATAAATAAATAAATAAATGTAAATAGTACTGCCCTCTAGATCGTCTCCCTTCTCACTCTTAATGTTTGTAACTCTATGTCTGTTCACACTTTATCCAAGTCAGAAATCTGAGTTAGGCTAATATATAGGATTTTTAAAAACAATTTTATTCATTTATTATTGGATGGAGACAGAGGTAAATTGAGAGGGAGAGATAGAGAAGGAAAGAGACAGACACCCACAGCCCTGCTTCACCTCTCATGAAGCTTTCCCTCTGCAGATGAGGGCCAGGGGCTTGAACCTTGGTCCTTGGACACTGTAATGTGTGTGCTTAACCAGGTACACCACCATCTGGCCCCTAGAATTTCTATCATTTTTTGGGAGCTTAATGATTTTTAGTGCAGTTATTGAAACATGGGACAATTTCTCATCTACACTGACAGGTGTCTGCAAAACATTCTCACTCCCAACTTATTCTACCAATTTTGTCAGTAACAAAAAATTAGTTGATTAAAAAAGTTAGACAACTTTTGAAAGGGTACTTTTCCAGGCATATGAAATGTGGGTCTAATTCCAATTTTTTTTCTTTAGTCACTGCATTATATTTATTTGATAACTCATAATATTGGTGCATAAATTCTCAGTGCCATGAGGACTCCAGTGGAATGTATTGTATAATTTCTTTTCCATTTGTATATGCTTTCAGAAGAGGGAATGTATTTCATCAAATAGCAGTCACATTAAAATACCTTACAACTTTTCCCTCTGGAAATTGTTCCCAAGTCACCCAGAGGTACATCTATAAGTGTTTGTTTGTGTTTCCTGTGAAACTCTCTCACAAGAGAACAAAATTCTCCCTTGTGAAACTCATGAGATCTGGGTTACTAGGATAGGGATATGTCTTCTGGGTAGATATCAAGAAAGAGAACAACTAGGGACTGATGGAGTCTGCAAAGAAGGTGCCCTGTTTTCCATATATCCAACCTTTCAATGTTCTGTATGAAATCTCCATCTCAAAGAAACTTATTAACCAGATTTTTGCCACTCAGGAAACTGGAAATCAGGAAGATGAAGCAATTCAATGAGTAGCAGTAACTTAATAAAAAGAACCCTACTGCAAGGCATCTTTTGTTCCTCAATATGAATATATCTGCTTAAATCAGTGATGGCACACTGTGTTGAAAGGCTTTAAGAGAATCTAAAAATCCAGGCTGCAAATCATTTCCCCCAATATAGTCTTCACTACTAAGAGGACAATAATATCCACAGGAGAAAAAAAAAAAAAGCACCTACTCATCTCACTACACCCACACCATATTTGAAAACCATAGATGTGGCTAAGTGACAGCCGCAACATGAGGAGGTGGGTGATGACACCACATGGTTCGAAGGTGCTAGGGTACACCATTACCTCAGTATCCCATTCCTGTCCTCTGTCACAGAGAATGAGACTCTTCTACTGTTCCATTTACATTTCCAAACTTAAGACATTTTGGAAAAGATAGAATCTACTGTAGGCTTTATCAAGAAAAACTGAGACTTTAGACAACATGTTAGCTGTGTGCTCTTTTGACATATGGCTTCTGTTGAAATATTAGGCCTATACATTGGCACACTGTTAACTATTGTTTAAGGCTCAAATCCAGAGAAGAAGCATCTTAGGTTATAGGGTTTCTTTCTAGCACATATAAAAATGCTTTTTATTTCAAAGAAAAAATGGCTCCAAAGACAATGGCTTTATTGTCTTTTACTGGCTGAATTGAGCAGTTGTACTTCAATATTATTTGTTTGGTGAATATAAAAATTTGATATTCACATAAAATGTCTGTATTAGCCTGATGGTTATTTCATTAGTGAATCAGGTGAATTTTGTATATATGTTTACATTATAACTGTTTAAAATGTCTGAAGAATTATACTTCGAGGGACTAAGTTCTAGAACCTTTTCTGAATGTTACACTTACATGTCAAGAAACCTAACATGCCAAGGATGTTTTTACTAAAAACCTCAATTTAAAATAATGAGAATGTGACCTTAATTATATTAGAGGTTGCTGAATCACATTTCATCTGGATAGGTCAAATACAGCTAAAAAAAAAAAAAAAGGTACAATATTTGCAATACTCTTTCTTACTATTATTCTTTTAATAGTCTATACATTAATTTCCCCATTCCTAACACATAATAATGTCCAATTACTATGGAGTAATTATGATCAGAACATTATTATAAATGTTACTGTATGGTTAGTTCTGGTAGGTAAAGCGCACATTTCAATTTGGTGGCCAAAACAGATTGGTAAGGTCACCAGGTAATGATGAGAACAGTCACCTGCCTCTTAACCTCATTCTTAAAGTAAATTTTGAGCAGTGCAAAAAATAACTATTGTTTAAGATAAAGAACGAAAAGTTGCTGCTATAGTCATCTCCATAGTTCAAAGGCAAGTGCCGAAAATTGTCCCTCCATCTAGGACCTTGGCAGCAAAGGAGACCAAGTCCCTCTAGGGACAGCTATTAACCATGTCCTTAATTAGCAGCAGGAGGTACTTGATTTTTTTATTTGATTGACAAGATTGTAGGATAAGAGAGGTACAATTCTATACAATTCTCACCACCAAAGTTCCATATCCCATCCCCTCCATGGGAAGCTTTCCTATTCTTTATCCCCCTGGGAGAATGGACACAGGGTCATTATGGGGTCTTCTTCTTCTTCTAGCGTTTGCCCTTTTTCCATAGCCAGTCAACAGCGTCCCGACAAATATCTGGCGGGGCAATGTTGCTAAGAACTGGCAGCCATGCAACCGGGGTGGAACGGATGGTTCCAGAAATTATCCTCATGGAGGAATATAATTTGGAATCGACCAAGTGGACATGGGGGCTACGGAACCATACTGGGGCACAGTATTCTGCAGTGGAATAGCATAATGCCAGAGATGATGATCGTAGTGTGGAAGCGCTCGCGCCCCATGAGGAGCTGGCCAGTCTTGCAGTGATGTTATTCCTTGCGCCCACCTTTGCTGCAGTTTTTATGAGATGTTTGTGAAATGACAGAGTGCGATCAAGAGTAACGCCAAGATAGACTGGCTGGGCTTCATGCCGGATTCTCGTATCGCCAAGCTGCACATTAAGCTCACGCGAGGCCGAGGCATGGTGTAGATGGAAAACAGATGATACCATTTTTGCAGTGCTAGGGATTAGTCGCCATTTTTTACAGTAATCAGATATCAGAGACATGTCTTTGGTGAATGTATCCTCGAGAATGTCAAACTTGGATGCCTCAGTTGCACAGCAGATGTCATCGGCGTAGATGAACTTCCTTGAAGAAGTAGCTGGAAGGTCGTTGATGTAAATATTAAATAGCGTAGGAGCCAGAACAGAGCCCTGGGGGAGGCCACTTGAGACAAGTCTCCATCTGCTAGACTTGTCACCCAGATGCACCCGGAATCTTCTGTTTTGGAGAAGAAATGATATAGTGTTGGCCACCCATGGAGGCAGGCATCTTGAGATCTTGACTAGGAGACCACGGTGCCAGACCGTGTCATAGGCTGCTGTGAGATCAACAAAGACAGCACTCGTCTTTAAATTCTTCTGGAATCCATTTTCAATGTAAGTTGTGAGGGCCAGGACTTGTTCGCAGGTAGAACTTCCTGGGCGTAAACCAGCTTGGGCGGGTGATAGGAATTTCTTTGTAAGAGGAGAAATACGTGACAGAAGCAGCCTCTCAAGGAGTTTGTAACACACGGAGAGGAGAGAAATTGGTCTATAGCTGGGGGGCAGTGTTGGTTGGGTCTTTCTTTGGTTTCAAAACTGCTATTATCTTCGCACGACACCAAATTTTGGGCATAAATTCGGATTCCAAGATGTGGGACAGGAATGTAGTGAGCCACTTCTTTGCCGCAGGGCCCAAGTTAAGAATGAGTTCTGGGGTGATGTTATCATAGCCAGCAGCCATTCCCAGTTTAACCCTCTTCAAAGCGTCTTCCAGTTCAGACAGTGTATAGGGAGATGCATTGGATTGACCTTCCAGTGGTGCATCCCGTGAGTACACATTCATTGGGGAAACTGATGATCCTTCCTAGCCAACTGAATCCACATTGATTCCAGTCACTTTCAAAGCCAGCAACAAGCAGCTCCTGACAGCTTTCAAGCTGTTGGTTCTGCTCTTTGAGTCCTCCAACTTAATGTTGAGGGGCTGTCCTTTGCCAAACACGTTCTTATTGGTCAATTGGCGATACAGCATCAGGCAGATGTTATTTGCCTACAAGAAACACATATAGCAGTCGATGAAGCTGCTCAACTCACCATCAGTGGATTCGATTTAATATGCTAGAATCTCCATCCTAAACACGGCTAAGCCATGTACACTAAATCGTATCTTGCGGATGTTTACCATATGGCCTCTTCGACCTTCTATGACTCCATTACTATTGGAACTATTCAGCTCATCAACGTATATAAGCCTCCCAGTGCCTCATGGGATAATGAGGTCCTGCCTAGCCCGAATCACCCAGCCGTTTACGTTGGAGACTTTAATAGTCATCACCAAGAATGGGGATATTCCTCCACTCTTGCTGACGGCTCTATCTTAGCCGACTGGGCTTCAGTGAATGACCTCTCCCTATTATATGATCCCAAAACAGCCAGGCTCTTTTCACAGTGCTAGATGGAATAAAGACTCGTCACCCGACCTGTGCTGGATTAGCACAGTCAACGGCCAAGCCTTTCCCACTATGAGACAAGTTCTCAAGATCTTCCCGCACAGTCATCACTGCCCAGCTATCATCCACGTTGGTCTCCAGCTCCCACTGATTCTGTGCTCGGAGAAACTAAGATGGAACTTTTGGAAAGCAAACTGGCGTCTGTTCAGTGATCTTACCAACAAATCTATTCCTGCAATTCCAATTAATTCTACCCCTCTGAAGATTCCTACAGGTGCTTCCACCAAGCCATCTTCAAAGCAGCTTCCCAAGCTATTCCTCGTGGGAGACGTGCTAACTATACACCTTGTCTTGATGCTGAATGCGAGCAACTACTAAAGCAGTATGATGAGTCGGGTGACCCAGATGTGGCTGACCATCTCATTGCCTCCCTGGTTGCAGCACGCCAAGCCCGCTGGCAACAACTCACGCAAAGTCTGAACTTCACCTACTCAAGTAGGAAGGCCTGGAAGCTTCTTCACAGTCTGGGTGCCGGTAGCCAACCCTCTCCCGTCTCCCATCCTCCCGTATCTCCAAACTCAGTGGCCAGTCACCTAACTCAAGTTGGACCTGCTAAGATCGACCCAGTCTGGAAAAGAGAAATTATGGGGTGAAGAAAGTGGAAGGTCTGGCTTCTGTAATTGCTTCTCTGCTGGGCATGAGCGTTGGCAGGTTTATCCATACCCCCAGCCTGTTTCTGTTTTTCCCTAGTGGGGCAGGACTCTGGAGAGGTCGGGTTCCAGGACACATTGGTGGGGTTGTCTGCCTAGGGAACTCAGGTCGGCATCATGGTAGTATCTGCAACTTGGTAATGAAAGAGCATTAAGATATAAATCAGAACACATTGTTTAATACTAGTCAGGCAGATGAGATTTGGGGTCTCCACTAAGGAAAAAGCTAGTACATCTATTTTAGGTATATTTCAAGAGGCCCATGACTTTACTAATTTTTTTCCCTGAGCCTGATGGCTAACATGCAGGTGGACTAAAAGTATTGTCTGGGAAGATGGAGTCAGAGTTGGGAATACGGCTAGAAAGTTGGATCAGGGCAGAGAGTACTTCCCAGATATGGGAAAAGTATATGAATAATGTTAGCTGTAAACGCCGTTTATTTAAGTGAGGGCCCACCTCTATTCATAGTCACTGCAAGGGCCTGTGTAACCTCTGCATCCTGTCAGTCTGAGCTTGATTACTTTTTACCTCTTACCCTAGTCTACCAAGGGAAAACTAATAACTTGCAAGCAGGGGCAATCTGACAAATTTTTATATTTAGAAGAGAAGTGTTTGCTGTTGTAGGGGATCTCTTTTCTTCTTCCTTCTCTTACTCTATTTTGCCTTTTCCTTCTCTGCACCCTAGCACTCTAAACACATTTCCTCCCATTTCTATGTGACCCTGGGAACCTTTCTTCATCAACAAATATCTTACCAACAATGCCTTTTTGGTTAGTTTTGGGAAACTCAAGATACCAACTAGCCACCCTTCCTAGAGTAAATATTTTATTTTATTTACTTACTTATTTATTCATTCATTTATTTATTTTATTTTTTACCAGAGCACTGCTCAGCTCTGGCTTATCTTGTGGTATGGGGCATTGAACCTGGGACTATGGAGCCTCAGATGTGAGAATCTTTTTGCATAACCATCATGCTATCTACCCCCACCCACCACCCTTCCTAGACATTCACTCTGCAGTTTACCACAGGGGAGAACTCTGAGACACCCTCTTTTTCTGCCCAAACCCTGGCTTCCTAATCTCTTTTGCTCAGCTGGAAGAGAAATATCAAAAAAATAAATGTTGATGGTTTTTAGACACAGAGAAGACTAGGGGCAAGAGAAAGGCCTATAACAACAGGAACCTGTTTCATGTCTGAAAACAAGTAAGGATAGAGTAAGAATAAGTCGCATTGTTCTAGTTCACCCTTGTATCTGGGGAGTAGCTGGACGATAGTGATGGTGCTCCTGAAAGTGACTTTCGAGAGAGAGTTTAGTTGTAACACATATATTTGAATTATATTCTTTTAGTGCTTACCAGATTTTTGTCACATCATGGCACACATAGAAAATCAGTGCAGGGGAGTCGGGCTGTAGCGCAGTGGGTTAAGCGCAGGTGGCGCTAAGCTCAAGGACCGGCGTCAGGATCCTGGTTCAAGCCCCCGGCTCCCCACCTGCAAGCAGGTCCCTTCACAGGCGGTGAAGCAGGTCTGCAGGTGTCTTTCTCTCCCCCTCTCTGTCTTCCCCTCCTCTCTCCATTTCTCTCTGTCCTATCCAACAACGACATCAATAATAACTACAACAATAAAACAACAAGGGCAACAAAAGGGAATAAATAAATAAAATTTAAAAAAGAAAGAAAATCAGTGCAGGTGTCTTTTTCTCCCCCTTTCTGTCTTCTCCTCCTCTCTCAACTTCTTTCTGTACTATCCAACAACAAGGACAGCAACAACAACAACAGTAATAATAACAACAATGATAAACAGCAAGGGCAACAAAAGAGAAATATAGCCTCTAGGAGCAGTGGATTTATAGTGCAGGCACTGAGCCCTAGTGATAACCCTGGAGGTTAAAAAAAGAAGAGAAGAGAAAAAACAGAAAAGAAATGAAAAGAAAAGATAAGATAAAGGAAATCAGTGCCTATATGTTTGGCTTTATATGTCACACTGGAGTCAGGGGGGTGCTTGGCTCAGGGCAGCTGAGGTCAGTGCTCAAGCAGTCTGCAACCATTGAGGGCAAAAAGAGATGTGTCTTAATTCAGCTAGCAAGTCTTGTACTGAGTGATAAGTATGATAAAAAAATTTAAGTAAGTAATATTATTAGCATATTAACATAAAGAGTGAATGCTTATAGATTTTAAGAGACCCAGAATGAGGTCAGAAGATCTGGTTTCTCTAAGTCTGCAGAGCAACCAGAAGTCGCAGGATATTTGGTGTAAGCTTTCTTTCTGCCTGGAGCTGTTTCTCTAGCTTCCCTAGTCTTCACTTTAGTTTTCCTTATCTGTCCTTCAGATCAGAGCTCAGGCATTCCAATTACAAGGATATTATTCTGAAGCCCCCAAAGAGTGGTCTATTTTCTTACAGCATATATATTTTCCTCCATGCTATCCATTTTATTTTATTTTTAAATTGTACTTCCATCTTATTATCATTTAGGTGTTATAAAAAATCATAATATTGGGAGTCTGGCGGTAGCTCAGTGGGTTAAGCGCACGTGGCGCAAAGTGCAAGGGCCAGCTTAAGGATCCCGGTCTGAGCCCCTGGCTCCCCACCTGCAGAAGGTCGCTTCACAAGCAGTGAAGCAGGTCTGTAGGTTTCTATCTTTCTCTCCTCCTCTCTGTCTTCCCCTCCTCTCTCCATTTCTCTCTGTCCTGTCCAACAACAACTATGACAACAATAACAACTACAACAAGCATAACAACAAGGGCAACAAAATAAGAAAAATAGCCTCCAGGAGCAGTGGATTCATAGTGCAGACACCAAGCCCCAGGAATAACCCTGGAGGCAAAAAAAACCAAAAACAAAAACATAATATTTCAGGGCTATAATTTCACATCCACACATGGCGTGTATAAGTTACCTTGTCTTTCACCAGAGTTCTCTATCTCCCACCCCATGACCACCTTAGTTCTCACAAACTTCAAGAGATAGTTTGCTCTCCATTCTTGTTCTTCAAGTTCATTTCTTTAGTTATCTATGTTTCACATCTAAGCAAAACCACTTGGCACTTGTCCTTTACCTATTTATTTATTTTCATTCATACCCAAAAGATATAAAAACACAAATTTGAAAAGATACCTAAATCCCTATGTCCATAGTGGCACTACTTACAGTGGCCAAACTGTGGAAGAAAGATTAATGTCCGTGGACACTAACTGGGTATAGTCAGTTCCCTTCATTTTGCTTCAAATGTTATAATTTCATCTGTCTTGATTTCAGAGTTCCTTTGAATATATATCCCATAACTTTTTGTGTTTAGTCATCTATGAATATTTGTCCCTGCCACTAGGGGCTCCATGTATCACTGACTCAAAGATACCATCAATGTGTAATAGGCATTATGATTTCATGTACCATTGAGAAAGGAAAAGCTAATTAATCTATGCCATGTCATTGATTATTTCAAGCATTCTGATTGCAATAGTGTTAGACTATGAAAACAAGTGTGTCTTAGGATAAATGATGGCACAGATGATCTAAGCAATGATGTTAGACACAAGTGACATTGAAGTGAACGAAATAGTGGGCAGAGCCAAGATGGCAACTTGGAAACAACACCTGGTGTGAGCTCCAAAATAAAGCGATTTAACCCCTGGAATTCTCTGGAGAGGGTAGGATAACTGGTGTGTCCATGAAAGAGTGAATAGGGGGTGGTCAGGATGACAACACAAAAGAATCCTATAACCCACTCTCGGGCTGGCAAACAGAAGCCAAACGGACAAACAAAGGCAAATCTTTGGCTTCACTCTTTCTGAACTCACCATTTTCCCCAACCCCAGAAGGGCTGGTCAGATGCTCCTGGCAGGCCTCCTGTGGAACTATTTTCTTTACCAAGATTCCTGACACAGTAGGGTTTCATTCCAAAACTTTTTATTTTCTTCTCCTTCAATCTCTGAGCAGTAGATTTGCATACTTGTCTACTCTTGCTTTCCCTTTTTTCCTTTCACTTTCTTTTTCTTTGGTTTTGTTTGCTATTTTTTTCTTGGACTAAAGGTGTTGTTTGGCTAACTGGTATTGGTTGAACTACATTAACCCTTGCTTCAGTTGTTATTGTTTTAACTTCTGAGGTTTGTGACTGCATTTGTAAAAAGTCTTTAGTATAGCATGGCTTGCACTCAAAACACAACAACTGAAGAATGGCAGAACAGAAGAATACATACCACATAAATTAAAAAACTGGTTAAATCAGGAGCAAATAAAACTGCTACCACAATGAATGAGGACTGGAGCTCAGAAGAAGCTCCAAATCACCCATAAGTAACCATAAATAAGAAAAGTATGCAAGCAATAGTAAACCTAATAATCACAGAAATAAAGACAACTATAGAGTAAAGGGTTATAAGTATTAGGGAAAAAACAGATGAGACCCTCAAGGAAAATACTAGCTACCTCGAGGTAATTAGAGAACTGAAAACTGAAATAGCTGAGTTAAAAGGAAAATTAGCAGAATAAGCTAATACTATAACTGAACTGAAGAAAGAAGCTGAGGGAAGGGAAAGCAAATTAACAGAAGCAGAAAACAGAATTAGCCAGCAAGAGGATGAGCTAGAGAAAACTAAGTAAGAGGTAAAAAGATCTCATAAAGAGATTGAGAGACACTGAAAACAACAACAGAGACATATGGGATGACCTCAAAAGAAGTAACATTCATATAATTGGCCTACCAGAGGAAGAAAGAAAGGAAGGGGAAGTAAATATCCTAGAGGAAATAATAGAAGAAAACTTCCCAGACCTAAACAACAGGAAGGACAGTTAGATTCAAGAGGCCCAGAGAGTCCCAAACAGAATCAACCCAGACCTGAAGACACCAAGACAGATCATAGTTACAATGAAAAGAAGTAAGGATAAAGAAAGGATACTAAGGCTGCAAGAGAAAAACAAAAAAATCACATACAGGGGAAACCCATAAGACTATCAGCAGACTTCTCCACTCAAACTCTAAAAGCCAGAAGAGAGTGGCAAGATAGCTATCCAGCCCTGAATGAAAAAAAGTTTCAACCAAGAATAATATATCCTACTAGACATTCATTCAAATTAGATGGAGGGATCAAAACCTTCTCAGACAGGCAACAGTTAAAGGAGGCAACCATCACCAAGCTGGCCCTGAAAGAGGTAATAAAAGACCTCTTATAAACATGAACATCACCATAATACTTGCCATATATCAGACCAAATAAAAAATTGTTGAACAATGGCACTACAATACATTAAATCCATAATATCAATAAATGTCAGTGGCTTAAAATAACCCATTAAAAGACACAGAGTGGGAGGATGGATCAGAAAACAAAACCCAACAATATTCTGTGTACAAGAATCCCACCTGAACCAACAAAACAAACACAGACTTAAAGTGAAAGGATGTAAAATTATCATACAGGCTAGTGGACCACAAAAAAAGTCAAGAACAGCCATTCTCATCTATGACACAATAGACATTAAACTAAATAAAGTATTAAAAGATAAGCAAAGCCATTACATAATGATTACAGGATCAATCAACCAAGAAGATTTAACAACTATTAACATCTATGCACCCAATGAGGGCCCAGTTAAATACATCAAACACTTACTGAAAGAACTACAAAAATACATCAATAGCAATACAATAAAAGTGGGAGACTTCAACACCCCAGTGTCACAAATAGACAGATCAACAAAGCAGAGAATCAAGAAAGAAACAAGAGAATAAAATGAAGAGATGGGCAGACTAGACATCCTGGACATTTCCAGAGTTCTTCACCCCCAATAACTGGAATATACATTCTTTTCAAATCCACACAGCACATCCTTAAGGATAGACCATATGTTAAGCCACAAAGACAGTATCAACAAATTCAAGAGCATTGAAATCATCCCAAGTATCTTCTCAGACCACAGTGGAGTAAAGCTAACATTCAGCAACAACCACAAAATTACTAAAAGTCACAAAATTTGTAAACTCAGCAACATGTTGCTTAATAACCATTGAGTCAGAGAGACACTCAAGCAAGAAATTCAAATGTTCCTGGAAACAAATGAAAATGAAGACACAAGCTATCAAAATATTTGGGATACAGCTAAAGCAATACTGAGAGGGAAACTCATAGCCATACAATCACACATTAGAGAACAAGAAAAAGCTCAAATAAACAACCTTATTGCATGCCTTAAGGACTTAGAGGAAGAGGAACAAAGGAACCCTAAAGTAACCAGAAGAATGAAAATTACTAAAATTAGAGTAGAAATAAAAAAACATAGAAAATAAGAGAACTATACAAAAGATCAATGAGGCCAAATGTTGGTTCTTTGAAAAATTAAACAAGATTGACAAACCCCTATCCAGACTCACTAAAAAAAAGGGACTAGACTCAAATAAATTTAATTGTACATTATAGAGGAGAAATCACAGCTAACACTACAGAAATCTAGAAAATCATGCGAAACTTCTATGAAGAACTATATGCCACTGAGCTAGAGATCTGGAAGAAATGGAAGAATTCCTAGAAACATATGCCCTTCCAAACTGAACCAAGAAAAACTGTGTAAATGCACCAATCACAGATAAATAAAGGCAAGAGTAAAGGCAAGAGACAGGCATACTTTAACAATGACTCTTTAGTCACTATCAGGCCACCCCATCAACTGGAGCCCTAGTCAGGGAGTCCTGAGATTCCATGCTGGGTCTAGACCTTGAATACCTCTCCCTAATATTACCAGTCATCTCTATGAGGAACAACACAATATACCCCGTTGTGGGGCCCCCATATGACCTTGCCCTCAACTTGGATTAACAAAGGTAGAGAATGTTCCATCCTCTGAAGGGAGGATGGACAACATACTCTATGCTCCACCCAAGGAAGATGATCCTGAAATCAGAGCAGCTTGGAATGTTCTTACTCATGACCATAGAATGTGAGTTAAGATGGGATGCAGAGGGCTCATGGGTTCCTAAACTGAATATGGGCCCCAGATCACATCAAATCTGGGGTTTACATTCCACAATGTTTGTATGCCTTTCCCATATTTGGGAGCTACTCTCTTCCCTGAACCAGCTTTCTGGTCCTGTTTCCAGCCATAACATCATCTCTCCCCAGACAATAACTTGGATCCACCTACATATCAGATTTAAGGTTCAGGGTGGGGGAGGAGGAAAAAAAAACCCAAACTAGTATAGTTACAGTGCCTTTGGACTAGAAATGAAATGTGCCTATCTACAAAACATAGACCCCCCCCCCTCATCTCTTCATCTGCACTATTTCAGCCTTTAGTTTCATGATGAGTTAACAACTTGTTTGGCTTTATATGTTAACTTTATTTTCAGCCACCAGGTTCCAGATGCTACCATGATACCGACCAGACTTCCCTGGACAGACAACCCCACCAATGTGTCCTGGAGCCCTGCTTCCCCAGAGCAGTTCCCCACTAGGGAAAGAGAGAGACAGGCTGGGAGTATGGATCGACCTGCCAATGTCCATGTTCAGCAGGGAAGCAATTACAGAAGCCAGACCTTCTACCTTTTGCACCCCATAATGACCCTTGGTCCATACTCCCAAAGGGATAAAGAATAGGAAAGCTATCAGGGGAGGGGATGATATGTGGAGTTCGGATGGTGGGAATTGTGTGGAGTTGTACCCTTTTTATCCTATGTTTTTTTCAATGTTTCCTTTAAAAAAAATTAAGAAAATAAAGAAGTGAATGAAATAGACAATTCCCCCTCAAAGCATAAGGATATAATTAGAACATTTTAGATTTATTATTATTATTATGTTTTTTCTTTATTGGCAGATTAATGTTTTACATTTGACAGTGAATACAATAGTTTGTACTTGCATTTTTTTAATACACAGAAGAACCTTAGCTGGTGAGTTCATTCCTTGAAAAGATGACTAGGACCAAGAAGTAAAGCAACAGAGAAATACAAGACTTTAATCCTCTTATATGTTGCTAGATCCTATAGCAGTTATATTTTCATGCTCTGCCTACAATCCAAAACAAATTGTCTGCTTACAATTAAAATCCTGCTGAGTTTCCAAGAGCCCAGCCCCGAGGGAACTATTTGAACACCATGTCTTATCCACAATGACGCAACTCTGCTTTTAAAAGACAGTTAAGGGGTTTCCTTCTAAGTCAGGCCAAACTTTCTCCAAAATATATGAAGAAAGTGCCTGGAAAAGAAAATATTTGAGGCTTATTTTCATACTGTCACTTAAGAAGAACAATTTGCAAAAAGAACTGATTTTCTTTTAAAATCAAATTTGGAAAGCCTTTACTTTATAGCCCTTTGCAGCTATTTAGTAGAACAGAACAAAATCTCTTAGGAAACTCAATGTAACAGTAACCAAATGTCCTTGTTAAGCAGCCACTTACTGGTCTATTAAATCTGATCTGAACTGTGATATTTTGTGGTAAATCTTTTATCCAATATAAATTGCTCAATATAGACATATTAAGGCATCTCCTCACTGGAAACAGCTTTAACAACATTCCAGAAAGGGAACCATATAGGATCTGAGTGGTAGTGCAACGGCTTAAACGTACATGGAGCAAAGCATGAGGACTGGTGCAAGGATCTGGGTTTGAGACCCCAGCTCTCCACCTGCAGGGGGGTTGCCTCACAAGCGGTGAAGCAGAACTGCAGATGCCTTTCTCTCCCTCTCTCTGTCTTCTGTCCTCTCTTGATGTCTCTCTGTCCTGTGCAACAATAATGACAGCAGCAACAACAGTGGGCAACAAAAGGGGGAAAAGGGTAAGCACACAAGCCTGCATCTTCCTGGGCAGCTCCTTCATGATGGAAGAGATACAAAGATTTTTTTTTTTGCTTCATTTGCTTAAGAAAACTTATAACTGGTTTCAGGGAGTTCAGTTCAGTCCCCTCATTCAGAAGATGAAATGGAGACCAAGAGTTACTTATTAATACCTAGTGTAGTCCAGGCACTGTCCTAGATCCCGGACTTGCAGAGGGGTTTCCTCTGCCCTCACGTCACTCACAGTGGAGTATGGAGGAGGTAATAATAGAGCACTATGGGTGAAGGATGGTGACCATGAAGTTGGAAGAGAGGAGAAAACGTTCTGTATTTGTCAAGTGTACTGTCAGGGTCCCTATAGAAACCAAAATTAAGTTAGATAGCATCAAGAAACTGTAATAAGGAAACAATACAGACAGTGTGAAAAAAGCAATTTGGGGGGCAACTTAAGAATGCTAAGAAAGGAAAACTATATCTTTACTTAGGGCAAAGGGAAAGGGGGAAAATAGTATATACAGCCAAGAAGAGGAGGAGGCTGGAAAAGTATTATCTAGAGGCTATTTAAAGGGGGACTCTCAGGTATAATAGCTATCTAGATAGAGGTTATCTAGAGGAACTTCCAAGAAATTATTGAGGCTATCTAGAGGAACTTCCAAGAAATGAGGCTATCTAGATGAACTTCCAAGAAAAATGGAGCAAAGTAAGGAAGATAAGAGGAAGAAATTACTCCAGCTTCTCTGCCTGACTTTCTAATTTTCCACAGGTATTCACATTAGTTGAATCCAGCTAGAAGCCATACTGAAGATGTGTAATCTGGTAGTTTCCCTAGACATACAATATGGAAAGGAAGGATTGTAGATGTATTTGAAAAAGAGGACAAATAGAGATTAGCTGTCATGGATAACTTTCCAAAATACTAAGTGTGTGTGTGCGCGCGCGCGCACACACACACACACACACACACACACACACACACACACACACACTCATTTAGCAAATATTTACCAAACAACTGTCATATAAATAATGGGGCTCTAAGTTATTAGACACTATGTATAAGACTTTGGAGATGAAAGGGCAAATAAAATAAATAAAATAAAATATCCTTTTTTTAAAAATTCTCATGGGCCTTTCAGACTAGTGAAAGAAAAGGCAAAAATAAAGTAAACTGTAAAGAATGATGAACATTTTGTTAAGAAGAGGTTGTTGGATTATACAGAGTGGGGAAGTAATAAACAAATCCAGGGTCCAAAGACTCTTTACTCAAGCAAATGACATTTAATTGAGACTTGGGGAATCCATAGAAGTCACTCACTTGGAAAAGTGAATGGCAAAGGGTTTCTGGTAGGGAAAATACATATACAAAGGTCCAGAGGTAACAGTCAGTGTTGACTTCCAGGGTCTAAAAGAAGCTTTGTTAAAAGGGCTTCATCTGTGTCTTTCATTACGTAAGACAGGAGTTTAATAGAAGTCATAGAAATGGTGTTAAGTGTCAAAGAGATGGGCAAGCAAGGGCAAGATAAGCATAGTGAACACGAAATAAGTAAATACATGTGTCAGGGTACAGCTGTCTTACCTGCGAGGCTGACTGCTTTGCCACTAGCACCATCCAGGTCTGAATTCAGCCCCCATCACTCTGGGGGGTTTGGTGCTCTGGGATCTCTCTCTCTCTCTCTCTGAAAAAGTCCATGCTGAGTAATGAAACCTCTACCTTGATTCCCCTCAAAGCATAATTCTATAAAAATAAAAGTATATAACTCCTCAAATTTATTTAATTAATCATTAAATTTGTGATTAATAATAGGTTACATGGTTGTAAGGTTACAATTTATAACTCCACACCTCCATTTTATTTTAAGACAATCACAAAATCTAACATGCATTTTCTATTTATCAGTATTCCTTCAGATATTTTAATCCAAATATGTGTGTGTGTGTGTGTGTGCGCGTGCATGTATTGTGTATACAGATACTTGTGCTCCTCTTTCATCTGCTAAAATATGGAATTTTTTTTTTTGCTCAGATCTTTTAGAAGAATTACTGAGAATATCAGTCTATGCATGATTTTTTCCCTATTTGTTCCCCTATCAGGGTTATATCAGGGTTATTGCTTATTGCTGGGGCTCTGTGCTTGCACAATTACTCCACTATTCCCAGTGGCCATTTACCTTTTTTTTTTTTCCTTTCTACTTGAGAAGACAGAGAGAAATGGAGAAGGGAGTGAGGGAGAGAGAGAGAGAGAGAGAGAGATGGAGACACCGGTAACACTGCTTCATCATTAGTATGTGGAATGCAAAAGACTACAGTGAATGAACTTTCAAAAAAAAATAAAGAGAGAAAGGTAACCAAACTGTCTCCTGGATTTTGAGAGAACTGAATGATGGCTACATTGCATTTTAAGAGCCTTCCTTTCATGGCTTAAGAAAATGTTTTTCTCTTTTTTTTTTTTTTTTTTTTTTTTAACCAGAGCACTGTTCAGCTCTGGTTTATGCAGGGGATTGAACCTGGGACTTTGGAGCCTCATGCATGAGAGTCTGCTTGCATAATCATTATGCTATCTACCCTCTGCCCATGTTCTTCTCTATGAAAACTTGTTTCATGTTTCCAGATGGGGGTATTATTACCAAAGTTGTTAGAAGTGTTTTTATGTATGTCTTAAGTGGATACACAAATTTAGTTATTTTTAGTAAATACTAGGATGGGAATTGCTATATCACATAGCTCTAACTGATACTGAAAAACATATTTTTAAAGTGCTTGAACTGGTTACATGGCAATATCATAGTGCATGAACATTCCAAACTGCTGAATAACCCCTAGAATAATGAATGTCAATCCTGCTACTCTTGCTTTGGTGAATGTATAGTGATATCTCACTTAGGATCCTCTTGAATTTCTCCTGCAGCTAATGAAATCAAATACTTCTTTATATACTTGACCACTGGAATATCACCTTTTGTGCAGTATTCAAACATTTTTGTCTTTGCTGATAGTGGCCTGTGTTTTTTTATTTTGTTGTTATAAGCTTGTTTACTTTGATGATATAAGCTGCCTGTTGAATATATGTGTTCAAACAGTGCTTAACATGAATTTTTCAAGGTCCATCCAAGACTGGCTGAAAACGTTGAAGTCACAATTTTTAATAGTGGAGCAGTATTCCATTGTGTATATATACCACAAATAGCTCAGCCACTCATCTGTTGTTGGACACCTGGGTTGCTTCCAGGTTTTGGATGTTACAAATTGTGCTGCTAAGAACATATGTGTACACATATCTTTTTGGATAGAAGTGTTGGGTTCCTTAGGATATATCCCCAGGAGAGGAATTTCAGGATCATAGGGTAGATCCATTTGTAGCCTGCTTTTATTATTATTATTTTTATTATCTTTATTTACTGGATAGAGACAGCCAGAAATCAAGAGGGAAGGGGGTGATAGGGAGAGACAGAGAGACACCTGCAGCACTGCTTCACCACTCACAAAGCTTTCCCCCTGCAGGTGAGGACCGAAGGCTCTAACCCTGGGCCTTGAGCGTTGTAATATGTGTGCTCAACCAGGTACGCCATCACCCAGTCCCTATTTCTAGCCTTCTGAGAGTTCTCCAGGCTGTTCTCCACAGAGGTTGGATGAATTTACATTCCCACCAGCAGTGCAGGAGGGTTTCTTTGACCCCACATTCCTTTGACTCCAGCATTTGCTGCTGCTACCTTTTCTGATGTATGACATTCTCACAGGAGTGAAGTGGTATCTCTTTGTTGTCTTTATTCGCATTTCTCTGACAACCAAAGACTTGGAGCATTTTTTCACGTGTTTCTCGGTCTTTCAGATCTCTTCTGTGTTGGGTATTCTGTCCATGCCCTCTCCCCATTTTTGGATGGGGTGATTTGTTTTCTTGTTGTTGAGTTAGGCAAACTCTTTATATATTCTGGTTATTAGCGTCTTGTCTGATGTATGGTATGTAAAGATCTTCTCCCATTCTGTGAGGGGTCTCTTGGTTTGGGTAGTGGCTTCTTTTGCTGTGCAGAAGCTTTTTAATTTGATGTAGTCCCATAGGTTTATGCTTGCCTTAGTCTTCTTTGTAATTGGATTTATTTCATTGAAGATGTCTTTAAAATTTATGCAGAAAATAGTTTTGCCAATATTTTCCTCTCAGTATCTGGTAGTTTCTGGTCTAACATCCAAGTCCTTGATCCACTTGGAATTTACTCTTTTTTTGGTGAAATGTAGTAGTTCAGTTTCATTCTTCTGCATCTTTCAACCCATTTTTTCCAACACCATTTGTTGAAGAGACTCTGCTTCCCCCATTTAATAGTCTGGGCCTCTTTGTCAAAGATTAGATGTCCATAGGTGTGGGGGCTTACTTCTGGGCTCTCAATTGTATTCCATTGGTCAGTGTGTCTATTCATGTTCCAGTACCAATTAGTTTTGATAACAATGGCCCTATAATACAATTTGAGATCGGGGAGTGTGATGCCTCCAGTTCTGCTCTTTCTTCTCAAGATTGTTTTGGCAATTCAAGGTCTTTCCTGGTTCCAGATAAAGATTTATTCTAATCTCCTAAAAAATGTGGTTGGGATCTTGATGGGGATATCATTAAATTTGTATATGGCTTTTGGTAGTATATTCATTTTGATGATGTTAATTCTTCCAACCCATGAACATGGAATATCTTTCCACTTCTTTGTGTGTTTTTCAATTTCCTTGAGTAGTGAATTATCATTTGCAGTATACAAGTCTTTCACTTCTTTGGTTAGGTTTATTCCTAGATATTTTATTGTTTTTGTTGCTATAGTAAAAGGAATTGATTTCTGGATTTAAACTTCTTCTAATTTAGTGTTTGCAAATATGAATGCCACTGACTTTTGAATATTAATTTTGTAGCCTGACACCTTATTGTATTGCCTAATGATTTCCAAATGCTTCTTGTTGGATTCCTCAGATTTTCTATGTATACTATCATGTCATCTGCAAATAGAGCTTGACTTCTTATCTTCCAATCTGTATCCCTTGAATTCCTTGCTCCTGCCTGATTGCTATGACAAGAGCTTCCAACACTATGTTGAATAGTAATGGTGATAGCGGGCAGCCCTGTCTAGTACCTGATCTGAGGGAAAATGTTTCCAGTTTTTCACCATTGAGTATGATGTTGGCTGTAGGTTTGCTATATATAGAGACTCCACTATCTTACGGAATTTTCCAACTATTCCCATTTTTTTGTAGTGTTTTGATCATAAAGGGATGTTGTATTTTGTCAAAGGTTTTTCTGCATCTATTGATATGACCATGTGTTTTTTGGTCTTGCTTTTATTGATGTGGTGGATCACGTTGATTGATTTACATATGTTAAACCAATCTTGCATCCCTGGGATAAACCCCACTTGGTCATGATGAACAATCTTTTTAATATACTGCTGTATATGGTTGGCTAGAATTTTGTTCAATATTTTAGCATCTATGTTCATCAGAGATATTGGTCTGTTGTTTTCTTTTTTGGTTGTGTCCCTGTCTGCTTTTGGTATCACAGTGATGTTGACTTCGTAGAAGCAGGAAGGGAGTATTCCAGTATCTTCAGTCTTCTGGAAGACTTTTAAAAGGAGAGGCATTAGTTCTTCTTAGAAGGTTTTGTAGAATTCATTTGTAAAACCATCTGGTCTAGGACTTCTAATCTTGGGAAAATTTTTGATAACTGATTCAATTTCATTAGCTGTGATGGGTCTGTTTCTGTTACCTAGTTCCTCTTTACTTAATTTTGGAACTTCATATGTATCTAGGAAATCGTCCATTTTTTTCCAGGTTCTCTAGCTTGGTGTCATATAGTTGTTCATAGAAGTCTCACATGATATGTTGAATTTCTGCAGTGTTTGTTGTGATATCTCCTCTTTAATTTATGATCTGATTTATTTGGGTCTTCTCCCTTTTTGGTTTTATGAGTCTGGCTAAAATTTTGTGGATTTTGTTCACTCTTTTGAAGAACCAACATTTACTTTCATTGATATTTTGTATGGTTTTCTTATTTTCAATGTTATTGATTTCTGCCCTAACTTTAGTTGTTTCTGTCCTTCTGGTAGCTATAGGTTCCCTTTGTTCTTCTTATTCTTCTAGGTCTTTAAGATGTGCAATCAGGCTGCTTATTTGTGCTTTTTCTTGTTTCCTAATGTGTGCTTGTATAGCTATGGACTTCCTTCTCAGTACTGCCTTAGCTCTGTCCCAAATATCTTGATAGCTTGTGTCTTCATTTTCATTGAACTATCGAAACATTTTGATTTCTTCAGTGATTTCCTCTTTGACCCAGAAGTTGTTAAGTAGTATACTGTTGAGCTTCCACATTTTGGGACTATTACTAATCTTTTGTTGATTGTAAAGTGTTAGTTTAATTCCATTGTGGTCTGAGAAGATGCTCGGAATGATTTCAATGCTCTTGAATTTGCTGATGCTGTCTTTGTGGCCTAACATATGGTCTGTCCTTGAGAATGACCCATTTTTCCCATTTTGTTGTCTTTGTTGTGGTTGTTATTGTTGTCATAGCTGTTGCTGTTGTTGTTGGGCAGGCCAGAGAGAAATCAAGAGTGGACGGGAAGACAGAGAGGAGAGAGATAGACACCTGCAGACCCGCTTCACTGTCTGTGAAGCATCCCTCCTGCAGATGGGGAGCTGAGTGGTGAACTGGGATCCTTATGCTGGTCCTTGAGTTCAGCACCACATACGCTTCAACAACTGAGCTACCTCCTAGCCCCCGAAAACTGCTTTCTATTTTTAGTTGTTTTCACACACAAAATGCAAGTAGTACATTTTGATAATAAAGCTCTCACACCAAGAATTTAGAGAATTTGGATGCAAATTCTAGTTCTGACTTTTATTATCTTTGTGACTTTGGACAGAAGGCAAATGCTCACTGGTCTTCCTTTCTTGGCTGTAATTGTAGATAATCTTAACACTTACTGGTGGGAGACCTGCTGTAAAGTGTTCAGGAGAGTAATCAGAACTAAACATTTCCAATGCATTTACATGTATGTTATGTGTATACTATTCCGTTATATTAGTTTTTTATGTTATTTTTCCTTTTTTTTTTTTCCCCCAGAGCACTGCTTAGCTTTGGTATTAGCAGTGGGGTTGAGGGTGGAGTTGAGTGATTGGGGGTTGAACTTGAGACTTCTGAGCCTCAGAAAGTCTTTTCCTATAACCATTATGCTATCTTTTCTGCTCCTTACAAGTTTCCTTTTTAAATTTTTATTTATTTTATTTTTTATAAAATGGAAATATTGATAAGACTATAGGGTGAGAGGGGTCTAATTCCATACAATTCCTACTACCAGATCTGCATATCCCATCCCCTCCATCAGAAGATTTCTTATTCTATATCCCTCTGGAAGCATGGACCCAGGATCATTATGGGGAGCAGAAGGTAGAAGATCTAGTGTCTATAGTTGCTTCTCCACAGAACATGGGCATTGGCAGGCCAATATATACTCCCAGCTTATATATCTTTCCCTAATGAAGTAGAGTTCTATGGAGGCAGGGTTCTAGGACACATTAGTGGGGTCATCTGCCCAGGGAAGTCAGGTGGGTGTCATTGTAATATCTGGAACTTGGTGGCTGAACAAGCATTGAGATATAGAGCAGAACAAATTTTTAAATAATCAGGAACCTAAAGGCAAGAATATAGAAGATGAGATATGGGGTCTCTATTTCAGAAAAAGCTACTCTCTCCACTGTCACTGGTCATCTCCATCAGGAATAACATAATGGACCCCTTCGGGGACCCCATAGGACCTTGCCCTCAATATGGATCTATAATGTTAGGGACTATCCCATTCACCAAAGGGAGTTTGGGCAACATTCTCTACCAGTCGAGGAAGATCTTGAGGAAGATGTGTCCTGAAGTTAGTGAGGCCTGGAATGTTCCTAGCCATGACCACAGAATGTGAGCTCAGACCTACAGGGATGCAGAGGTTACACAGGCTCCTGCAACAAACATGAACCCCAGACGAAATTGATGGGGTTTACAGTTAACAATGTTTACATACTTTCCCCATACTTAGGAGCTACTCTCTTCCCTGATCCAGCTTTCTTGTCCTAGGGCCCATGACTTTAGACATTTTTGCTTGAGCTTGATAACTAATATGCAGCTAGACTAAAAATATTGTCCAGGGAGATGGTATCAGAGTTGAGAATTGAGTTAAAAAGTTCGGTTAGGGTAGAGAGTAGCTCCCAAACTTGAAAAAAATCTATAAATAAAATTAATTGCTTATCACATTAACCTGACCTAGGACCATATATATATTCATATTTATTTATTTTTAAAAATATTTTATTTATTTATTAATGAGAAAGATAGGAGGAAAGAAAGAACCAGTTATTACTCTGTTACATGTGCTGCCAGGGACTGAACTCAAGACCTCATGCTTGAAAGTCTAGTGCCTTAGCCACAGTGCCACCTCCCAGACCACTATATTCATATTTATTACAGGAGCCTGTGTAGCCTCTGATATCCCTATCAGTATGAGCTCACAGTCCATGATTACAGTGGGGGATATTTTAGGCTGTACTCATTTCAAGAACGGAGTCCCACAAGTGGAAAGGAATGGTGACCCAGCCTCAGTTCTAGAGTGGGATAGTCCCTACCATTGCTACTTTAGAGGGAGGACAAATTCCTGCAGTGGCTCTCATGAAGGCTTACGATGATGCTCCTGACAGAAGTGACCAGTAATGATGGAGACTAGGATCTATAAGTGGTCTAGGCCCATCATATCTATGTGGGAATCCAAAGATTCCCTGACTAGAGCCCCAGATGATGGGGTGGTATGGTATTGATCAAAATGATCATCATTAAGGGAGCCAGTCTCTTGCTCTTATCCAGCTTTTGTAGTCCTTCTTTACCTGACAAGTTTGGACTTTCTCCCAGTTGATTAAGTGTTGAATATCATTTGTTGTATCTAAAGATGTATTGGGTTTATGGGGACTACATTATTTAGGGCTTTCTACTAGATTGTGGGGCTTCTTAGGCCTAAGTGTAATCAGAGACATTATGATGCTTTTTTTTTAGGCCCTTCTACTAGGATTCCGGACTTATTATGTTTAAGGCCAACTATGGAGGGCTATTAAGCACTTTTACTTTGAGTTACGATTGCCCCTTGCTTATGAATACATGTACACCTGTATGCAGTACCCTAAACCCTAGCCTGTATCTGTTGTTTGTAACTTTGTTCGATAAAGTGCCATCTGAAATAGAATTAGGTAGTCCTGTGTGTTAGAAAAGATCTCACCAGATTTAAGGAGTTGAGAGGTTGACAGTTCAGGCTTAGCATATGTGGAGACAATTTGTAGTAACAAGTCATTAGCAGCATAATATGGCTTGTCAGCTATGGTAGCATTGGCTTAGTTGAGACTGACAGAGACTGACAGAGCAATATGACTCTACAGGATCAGAGAGAAGAAACAACAAGAAATATGGGCATAGTCCTAGAGGTTTCAGGACTAGGAGAAATAAGGATTCTAAAGAGAATGGGAAGGGTTCCTTATAGTATTAAAAAGAGTTTAAAATAGCAATAGGTATTTATTACTATATCCACATATATAATATAATAATATATTTATTATATTCAACATATGAGTAAAACTATCATATAGTTGTCCTTTACTTCCTTATTTACTTCCCTAAGCATACTCTCCATTTTCAACCACAGGATGCATTGGATAGACCTTCTCATGGTGCATCCCGTGAGTACCCATTCATTGGGTACCTAGCCGACTGAATCCACATGGATCCCAGTCACTTTCAAAGCCAGCAACAAGCAGCTCCTGACAGCTTTCAACCTGACCTGTTGACTGGCTACGGAAGAAGGGCAAACGCTAGAAGAAGAACCATTTTATCCCAAAGGACACAATATCATCGTTTTTAAATTATTATTGCTGAGTAGTACTCTATTAATGACTATTCAGTAAATGTACCATAACTTTTTTTTATCTAGTCATCTGTCTTAGAACATTTTGGTTGTTTCCATATTTTAACTATTGTGAATGATACAGCTATGAACATGTGGGTGCTTATATCCCTTTAAATTAGTGTTATTATCTCTTTTGGATAAATGCGTAGGAGTGGAATTGTTGGATCTTAAGGTGTTTTCATTTGTATTTCTTTAAAGATTCTCCACACTGTTCTCCATAGTTTTTGCACCAGTTTGCATTCGTACCAATAGTGTATTAGAGTTTCTCTTTCTCTAAATCCTTTCTTTATCCTCTTCAGTATTGTTGATGAAGGCCATTCTCACAGGTGTGAGGTGGTATCTCAATGTGATTTATATGTGCATTTTTCTGGTGATCAGTAAATTGGAGCATTTTTCACATGTCTGTGGGCCATGTGTATCTCTTCTTTAGAGAACTGTCTATTCATATCTTCTGCCCACCTTTTTTTAATTTTTAAAAATTTATTTATTTATAAAATAGAAACACTGACAAGACCATAGGATCAGAGGGGTACTGTTCCCACCACCAGAGCTCTGTATCCCATCCTCTCCCCTGATAGCTTTCCTATTCTTTAACCCTCTTGGAGTATGGACACTGAGTCATTATGGGGTGCAGAAGGTGGAAGGTCTGGCTTCCCTGCTGAACAATGCCCACCTATGTAAATTGAGGTTTTCTTTTTGTTGAGCTGTATGAGTTCTTTGTAGATGTTTTGTATCAACTGCTTGTCTGAATTATGATGTGCAGTTATGCTCTCTCATTTGCTAAGTTTGTTATCAATATCTCCTTTAAATTCAGTAAGTATTTGTTTCCTGTATTTTGGTGCATCTGAGTTTGGGGCATGCATAATTACCATGGTTATGTTTTCTTGTTGGATTAATCATTTTCCATATTATGTCATGTCTCTCTCTGCTTACTTTCTCATATACATATATATATATACATATATATGTATGTATATATATATGTATATATATATGGATAGAGACAGACAGAAATTGAAAGGGGGGGGTCAGGCGGTAGCCCAGTGGGTTAGGCGCACATGGCGCAAAGTGCAAGGACCGACGTAAGGATCCCGGTTGGAGCCCTGGCTCCGCACCTGCAGGGGAGTCGCTTCACAGGCAGTGAAGCAGGTCTGCAGGTGTCTATCTTTCTCTCCCCCTCTGTCCTCCCCTCCTTTCTCCATTTCTCTCTGTCCTATCCAACAACGAACAACATCAACAATGGCAATAATAATAACCACAACGAGGCTATAACAACAAGGGCAACAAAAGGGGAAAAAAATGGCCTCTAGGAGCGGTGGATTCATGGTGCAGGCACTGAGCCCAGCAATAACCCTGGAGGAAGTAAAAAAAAAAGAATTTGAAAGGGGGGATACAGAGAGAGATAGAGACACCTGCAGTCCTACTTCACCATTCATGAAGCTTTCCTCCTCAGGTGGGGACCAGGGTCTTGAACCTGGGTCCTTGTGCACTGCAATATGTATGCTTAACCAGCTGTGACACTGCCTGTCCCCTTGTGCTTGTTTTCTTTATATGAAAGTCTTCTTTTTTTTATTATTTCATGTAAGAATAGCTGTCTTTGGCCCTTTTTTCTGAATTATTACTAGGGAAATGTTCTTCCAGCCTCTTACATTAATATTCTATTTATCTTTTCTTTGACATGAGTTTCCTGAAGACATATAATAGATGGATCCTGTTCTTTAATTCATTTAACTACTCTGATTCTTTTGACAGGTGAGCTTGGGCCATTCATATTTAGGGTGATTATTTATATATCTGGTTCATTTACATCCATTCTGATTTTTGTTTTAAGATTGTTTTAAATTGTTGATTCTTTGCGCATTCTTTCATTTCATGTGGATGTGTTTCTATAATGAATTCACTACTGATTTCTTTTGCACTTTCTGTATATCTTCGTTCATTTTTGTGTATTCTGGTTACCAAAAGTGTAATTACTAACACATTATATTTTAAATGCTTTTTAAAGTTTGTCTTGACTAACTGACATTAGCTAGAACTGCTTTGTCTCTTAATTCCCTCCTCTAACCCTCTTTAGTAGTGTTCCTTAATGTTTTATAGTGTTCTTAGTTCTAGTCTACTGCATTTCACCTCCCTTAGAATGTGCACTCCTTCTTCTTTTCTTGTGGGACTTTATTTTTTCATTAATTCTTACAAAGTGTGGTAGATAGTGGCAAATTCCTTTAGCTTTTGGATATTTAAGGAGACCTTTATTTCTCTCTCATATTCGAAGGACCATTTTTCAGGATAGAATATCTATGGCTGGAATATCCTATCTTTTAGTACTTTGAATATGTCGTTCCACTATTTCATGGCCTCTAGCATTTGTGAATTAAAGTATGATTAAAGCCTGACAAATCTACATTTTTGTGTCACTTCTTTCTTTTCCCTAGCATCCTATACATTTTTTTCCTTACCATTGAGTTTTGATATTTCTACAATGATGTGCCTTGGAATTAGTTGTTTTGCATTAATGTGCCAGGGTGGACACCCTGCCTTCTGGATGCATATGTTCTGAAGACTGCTTAAATGAGGGAAATGTTCAGCTATAATTTTCTGGAATATAGTCTCTGTTCCCTTCACCTGGTCCTTTTCCTCAAGAATACCTCTTACCCTTACATCCAACCTTTTGATGGAGTCCATAATTTCACAGTGTTGCTTCATTCTTTCTAAATCTTCCCTCTCCTTCATCTTTAAGTTGATCCCACTCATAAGCAGAATTTGAGAAAGAAAACCAGAGAGGTAAATTAAAAAGCAGGATTTGGGCTTTTCTTTGTTTACATGTTGAGGAGTGAAGGAGTGGGAACTGGGGCTAGGTTTCATTCTGTGCTCCATGTGGTGTGTATATATGGTTTCTCTGTATGATTTCAATCTGAAGCCAAACCTCAGGGGTTTGCTTCTGGGGTGCAGCTGTGTTCAGAAAATCAGGGCTCACTTTTCCATTTAGCCACCAGCTGCTAAAAATTGCCTTTATGTTTTGGCAAGAGAAAGGACTTCTTTTGGTTACAAATGCTCCCTGATTTTTTTGGTGTGTCCTTGCCTGTAATTCATTGGACTAGTGCCCATGATGTCATGGATTAAAAGTTTATAGGTTTTCTTTTCTCACTGCCAGTACTGTGTGATGCTTTGACTACTACTGTGTGTAGGGGGGAAATGGCACAGTTTTCTGTCTATGCTTTTAATTCGCTGTGTTTGGTTTGAATCCCTGCACCCCTTCTCTGTTGTTTTTGCCAGGCTGGCTTCACGGGCAGGGTAACAGACGACCCGGGACTCATGGCTGGGTTGGGTGCAGTATCTCTTTATTCATGCAGGACGCAGCACAATCTATACCAAGCTAGGCTAAACTAAAAACTACAAACAATCTTGTCCTTATAAATATACTAGCCCAGTAGGGTGGGAACAGGATGTGACACAGAGAGGGTGGAGAGAAAAGTGACTGGTGAAAATCAGGGTATGACAAGGAGAGGGGGCGGAGCAGGTGAGAATTCTACCACTAAACCACCAATGCCCTGGAGGGAGTGTGGTGCTTGTTAACAGTGGTTATGTAAATAGAATGAAGTGGTTATGTAAATAGAATAGTGTTAAGCAGGGGGGATTAAACTAATGAAACAGAAGGGGTTTTTAGAAGCATACCAACACTTCTCATCCCAGCCATGTACATGAACATCCACCTGAGGTTGAAGTATTTTTGTCCATGTCTCAGGTGTAGTTAATGGGTTTTCTTAAGTTTGATAATTGTAGATATTTGTTGCTTTGGGGTATATCTGTTCTGTTCCTTGTTACTCCACGCTATGCCTCCCAGCAGTTGAACCTCTTTAGAGTTTGATTACTATGGTCTGTTTTGGTTTTATATATGCCACGGAAATGCATATCTTTCTTATGTTTTAACAATTAAAAAATCTATTTTAAGAAAGTTTTTATTTATATATGAGTTTCAGAAATCATACAATTCATATACATACTTTCAACCTAGGTTTGCCCACTTAGTTTGTCTTATATAAGTGTCAGATTTTTTTTTTATTAATTTTATTCTTGCAGTTTGCCTCTTGGCAATAGAATACAGTAGAATAACAAACTTATCAAGGGAGGCTGGTGAAATAGTTCACTTGGATAGTGTGCTACTTTACCATGTGCCAGGCCCTCACTGCATGTATGGGAGTTTCATTGCCTTAGACACATACACACACTCTCTCTCTCTCTTTTTTCCTTTCTCTCTCTCTCTGCCTTTCTGTCTTTATCTAAAAAAATTAATAAATCAATAAAAAATAAATAGAGAAAGAAAAATGACATATTTATTAAAAGTTCTGGACCAAAAATATCCTTATTTACTATTTAATCATTTACCATCCAACTAATAAGTATTTAGTTAGCACTGATTATGCTCCAAACATTGGCTTAGGCAAAAGGAATATATACAAAATAGTGTTTAAAACAGTAAAAGGGAGTCGGGTGGTAGTGTAGCATGTTTAGTGCACATGATGCAAAGCGCAAGGACTGGTGTTAAGTATCCCGGTTCGACCCCCAGGATCCCCACTTGCAGAGGGGTCACTTCACAAGCGGTGAAGCAGGTCTGCAGGTGTCTATCTTTCTCTTCCTCTCTCTGTCTTCCCTTCCTCTCTCCATTTCTCTCTGCCCTATTCAACAATGATGACATCAATAACAACAATAACTACAACAACAATAAAAAACACAAGAGCAACACAAAAACAGTAAAAATATCATTTTCCTTGTGATGTTAGATATTAATATTAGATAAAGCTACTAAAGAATATAAACATAATAAAAATATATTTTCTTATATTGTGATAAGTCATCAGGAAAAAAACAAAGCTTAAAAAGAGGTTTAGAAATACTTGTGATAGGTGATGTTTACAATATAAAATATGACGTCTGATACAGGCTCACTGAGAGCAGATAAGATAAAACTCACAGATGTGTGATGGTGAATCATGTAGCTATTGGGTGGGGATTCAGGGGAAATAGTCCTCAAATAAATCTTGAGAAGTAGGTTGTAGATCCACAAAGATACCAAGGTTCAAATAAATTGAATACTTTGTTTCCCCACAAGTCAGCAAGTGAAAGAACTGTGATTTTGAACTCAGGTCTTCCTGACCCTGAAGTTTCTGTCTTTAATAGAATGGCTAAGCACAAATTTACACACACACGCACATGCACACACGCATACAAGGGCACACACACACCCTTCACAGGGTGCATTCTGACTCTTGTACTCACACAGCTTAGTGCTAATCTATGGTGTTCTCATAAACCTTTCAAGAAAACCCTAGAAATCTATTTACAGAGTACTTGAGGTTTTTCAACAAGATGTTTTCATTGAACTAGCTGAGTTTCATAAAATATGACTTTGACCTTTCCAACCAGTGGTCTGGAAGCTTGAGTGATCATGGCCAGTCTGGAAAGGAGCCAGAGCCTTCATGCAGGGCAGCTAGTTTGTCAGCTCCAACATTAATAGAGAAGCTAATATTTCTCCCCAAAGGTGTTTGCTTTTATTATATTTTCCTACCTTCAGTGATATATATTATTCACTTCCATCAAAATACATCATAGAAATGAGCCCTATGAGTAAACAAAACTTACTCTTACAAAACAGAGAGACATCCAGTTTATATTGCAAAATCTTTGGTTTACAGCAGATTTTCAAAGGACGCACATATAATTTGTTCTTTAAAAGGATCACAACAATAACAACCTGTGTGCAAATGTAGGCCCAGTGGAGGCATTTAATGTTTAAAAGACACTTCTGGAGAGTCCGAGTGCAGATTCCTGAACTTGACCTTCTGGAAATGAATTACAGTTTTAGATGTAGATGATGATGAGGAATCTGCTTTTTCAACACATTGTCCTCCCACAAGTGACCATTCTTCACTCCAGGTCAAATGCAGATTCCTCTGGATGAAATTAGTGGTCTCTCCAAAGTCATTCCAACCTTCTTTGTTTATCTTGCTACTTCTGTTCTTACCTCTGTCATCTCATGAACACATGCACAGGCAATTCATATTAATTCTCATTTTCTTGAGCTGTTCACCAGTTCTACTGCAATGAGTCCCTAGGCAAAAAGGCTTTCCTCTATATTTCTGTCTGTCACTTTTGTCTCATATTCAAAACTATTCTCAGGGGACTCCATTGTATAAGTCTTTCTAGATCTTCTAGTTAATATTGATTCCCTCCTTTCTTGTAGTGTGGAAGAAAATAAATGAAGAGAAAGATGAAGGGGAAGAATAGAGAAAAAGAAAAGGGGAAGGATGAAGGAAGAACAAAAAGGAGATAAAAAGAAGCTAGAAGTTGGTTGAGGAGGATAAAAAGAAGTATAAGTTAGTATGCTTTCTTCTTAATTTGTCCCTTGGGGAACTTTTATCTTTCTATCTCATAGAGACTCAGTTTTACTTTTATATAAGATGCTGTCTACTGAATCCTTACTTAACAAACAAAAAAAGATAATGATTATTAGTAACTAGGCCATTAGTAATTCGTCTGAAATATGAGAAGGCCTACCTAAATGCTAGAAATAATTTGTTCTCTAAGCAAATAAAATAACTTGCAGCATGGCCCAGGAGGTGGTGCAATAGATGAAGCCTTCCACTCTCAAACATGAGGTCATGAGTTCAGTTTGTGGTAGGATCTGTGCCAGAGTGATGTATGATTTTCTTTCTCTCATTGTGTCTCTCATCAATCAATAGATAAAACCTTTCAAATGACTTTGCATATGTCTCCCCTATGTATTTGCATAATTGGGTAAGAAATTTCTTGCTTTATTTTTTCCCCCTTTTCTCATTTCCATTCTCACCTTACATAACAGAGTAAATCCAGTGGACTTAAAAAGTCACTCTTCAGTAAGTGCTGCACTCTTATTGAGACTATCCTTTACCAAGGGTGAGACTTATAAGCATAGACTACAGAAATAGCATTTTAATCCATCACCAAATTATTTAATCTCTCTTTCACTAAAGCATCCTTTTTGAAAGTAAAATATTTTCCCCATTCCTTAAAATGTGCGCACAACTTCTGTATAGGTTTTCATACATATTAAAATAGTCAATATAACATATTAAGGATGAAAACACAATAACTAGAAATGTATAGTTAATGAAATTATTGCTGTTACCAGTATCACTAATTTTCTATCCTCAGTCTGCTTTAGTTCTGAATATTTAGTGAGTCATCCCTTCACTTAAGGCTTGATATACAAGCCTTGGTATTGTTTAGAAGAACTAGCCAGTTGGTTTATGGAAGTCTTTTCAATGTATCTGATATTTCCTTGTAATTACATTCTGGGAATGCATTTTTATCAATACTTGTCAGGAATGATGTTGTGTTCTTCTCAATGCATTTTATTTATTTATTTATTTATTCCCTTTTGTTGCCCTTGTTATTTTATTGTTGTAGTTATTATTGTTGTCGTTGTTGTTGGATAAGACAGAGAAAAATGGAAAGAGGAGGGGAAGACAGAGGGGGAGAAAAAGACAGACACCTGCAAACCTATTTAACCACTTGTGAAGCAACTCCCCTATGGTGGGGCACTGGAGGCTCAAACCGGGATCCTTCTGCAGGTCCTTGTGCTTTGTGCCACATGCGCTTAACCTGCCCTACTACCGCCCAACTCCCTTCTCAATGCATTTCTTAGGAGACACATGATGCCTGTGATATATTTATCAAATATGGATAAACTATTAAAGTCATAAAATTGGAACTATGTCAAGATTCTACTTTGCATCATAATTTCACTCACTAATTTTAGTATCTACTGAAGACACATATCTGAACCAATGATCAGTTCTCTGCTAGATGATGATTTTCTATTTTCTTTATGTTTACTTACTTATTAGTTGGAATTCTGCTCTAGTAAAGAGACTCCACTTCCTTCTTTCCTTCCTTCTTTCTTTCTTTCTTTCTTTCTTTCTTTCTTTCTTTCTTTCTTTCTTTCTTCTTTCCTTCATATACCCATTCATTTATATCAGCATGAACTTACTGATTCTTATTTTATCTTTGGATACAATACATTATATTTACTACCTTGGAGCTAACATTATCCTAGACTTGGTTATCAAGGGTTCTTTCAGGCTGTATCTTGAATCCTATTTATTTATTCTTCCATCTTATGTTTGAATTCCTTCTGAGAGTTGTATTGCTGTTATGTTAGTGTAGATCAAGAAAATCAAGCCCAACAAACTTAAACAACTCTGTCAGTGACCCTGCTCTTTCAATATGAATGAATTATCTATTTCCCCAGGCTACTCTCTATAACCTGCATGTTTGCGTTATCTAGATGATGTTTGTATGTCCATTTGATTCTTAAATGAGTCTCATGTGGCCTGCCATTGCTCACTGTCTGTTGATGATTTCTTTGAAATATTTTGTAGGAAAACCCAACAACATAATTTCCTCTGGCCTCTTGGGCTCTAAAACATACTCTTTTTGCATTGTTTCTGTACTGGATTCTATTTAATTAACATTTGATTTTGCATAGCAAGACCCTGATATACATTAGGAGGTCACCACCCAGTCATTAATCTTTAAAAGAAGCTGGGCTTTTTTTTTTTTTTTTTTGTCATTGTTCCATCAGGTTAAAACAGCTAGCGATTTTTCTCCTTGTAGTGTCCCTTCAGCCTGGACCAGATGGATAATAGATCAGTGTAGGTTCAGATGCATTACAACATTAGTCATCAATTAGGTTTAAACCAGCACTGTAATATATCATTTATCTTGCTTGCCATGGCTCTTTTGAACATTTAATTTTTTAAGGCCTCTTAGGGTTTTTTTTTTTTTTTCTTTCTAACTGGCCTTCTGCCTCTCTCCTTTGTCTGCGACACAACCATCTCCTTAAGGAACAATAAAAATTAGATTTGTTTGACCTGCTCTTAGGGTTCATTTCAGCGAGATGGATTTTAATAGCTTTGACTGGTTGGGCAGACAGCTTTTATGTAATATTCCAGACATTTACGCACTGTCTTTTGCTGAGCCCTGAGCATGTGTGTATATTAGAGGTTGTGTCTGAGTACCTCTAAGGAACTGCTTACTATTCCCTTCACATCAAATAATCCTCTGGGAAACATCTACTCATAGATACAGTGGGTATATCATTAAGAGCTCAAGTCATCAGCATGTCTTTCTTTCTCAATAACTTTATTTCTAATTTCCTGCATTTAGTATTCATTGAGTTGTTAATGGTAACAGGATGTTCCTGGTTCATTGGGGTCTTTCTAAGTTGGCTTGTGTTGTAATGAGTTCCCTGTGATTGTTTTTAAAAGATATGTGACAATTTTCCTATAAATATTCTGATTCAGGGATGAGTCATTTTCTCATTGCAAGGTGGATTAGGATCTTATAAAGAGCAAAAGTTATGAGGTTACATGATTAGGATTTGAATAATAGCCCAGCCCTTTATTAGATGAGCTGCTTTTTGACTGGAGCTGATTTGCCTATCTATCTGAGACTCAACAGAGAGAGAGAGAGAGAGAGAGAATGGGCCTATTTTACCATGCAGTTACCAGTTTCCAGTGAAAGAATAGAGTAACTGATAACTGATGTAAAATCAGAGATTAAAAAATCTTTATCTTTCTGAGCTAAATTTTCTAGAAATGTTTGATTTATTTTAGTGAGAGAGATACAGAGAAAGAGACCAGGGCACTGCTCAGCTCTGACTTATAGTGGTGCTAGGGATAGAACCTAGGACCTGTGAACCTCAGGCATGAAAGTCTTTTGCATGGCTACTGTGCTGTATTTCTATACTTAATATTCATGTTTTTCTTCAAGCTAAATACAATAACAATAATTTAGTAGTCATGCCTTGAATATTTACTGTGCTTATACTTGGCACCAGATTCTCTTCTGAGCAGGGAAAAAGGCAATGAACAAAACAAACAAAGATTCTAGTGATAGAAGAAGATAAATTCTTGTGGGGGAGACTGACAGAATATAAGGTAAATGGGGGAAAATGATAGTATAGAAAGTAAATATATGGAATGTTATCTTAAACAGAAGAATATTATGAGACAGAAAGGTTGTTGAAAGATTCAATGCTAGGGTCTAGACATGAATAAAGCAGGACCTTATCTTCACATTAATCTAATGAAATCTCTGCTGTAGGCCCTTCTGTGGGCTTCTTCAAGATCTTGCCCTCACTGTGGACTAGCAGTGGTGAGGACTGCCCCACTCTCCAAAAGGAGGCTGGGTCAGTCACTCTGCCACTTGAAGAAGACTAGTCCTGAGTTGAGTGCTGCCTAGAATGTTCCCAGATGTGACTAGGAACTGTGAACTCAATCTGACAGGAATTCTGAGATTATATACACTCCTGTGCTAGGTGTGAATGGATGTGGGTTTTCAAGGTGTTAAACAGTTAATTGTATTTATATATTTTCTTCAAGTTTGGGAGCTACTCTCTGGCCTAACATAACTTTCTAGCTCTATTCTCAACTCTAACACCATCTCCCCAGACAATTTTTTTTTTTAGTCCACCTGCATGTTAGCTATCAAACTCAAACAAAAATTACTGAAGTCATGGGCTGCTGGAAACATACCTAAAATAGACTTCCTAGCTTCTTTCCAACCTAAAGTCCATATTCTCATCTATTCTATTTTTACTTTTTGGTTCCTGTTTATTAAACATTTTGTCCTGCTTTATATCTTACTGTCTTTCAGCAATCAAGCTGCAGATAGTTCTATGATTTAGTCTGAACTCTCTGAACTCTGTCTAGCTTCAACAATGAGTTTGGGAACCTCACCTCTCCAGAGCCTTACCTCACTAAGATAGAAACAGACTGGGTGTATGGATCAACCTGCCAATATCCATGTTCAGTCAAGAAGCAATTATAGAAGCTAAAATCCCACTTTCTGCACCCCCAAAATAATTTTGTTGATACCCTCAAGAGGGGGTGAAATATTAGGAGAAGATGAATAGAGGGCTCTGAACCCAAATTCCATCAGAACCCTGAGAGAGAAAAGAAAGAAAAAGAAAGACACTGAGAAGTAGTAATAGGTGTAGGTTTGACTTAGAAAAGGCAGAACCATAGGGGAAAAAAAACCCAGGGGTGATATATATATATATATATGTATATATATAGCATAGTTTTACAAATAAGTACTCCTGGAAGTTTGGGGTGGACTAGCACACACCTGATATTGTCTCTGCTCTGGATATGTTTTGTGTCCCCTCTGACCTTTTCTTATCAACTGTATGGAAACTGGTTTTGACTTTTCTCTGAACCTTGGGATGTGTCTAATCCCAGGGCCTTGGCAGCTGGCTAAGTTTCTCCATCTGCACATCTCTATATTTTGTAGATCAATATTAAATCACTAATAAATAAATAAAACAAAAACCAACCTGGTGATCCATCCCATAGAACACTTTAATTCGGAGGAAATAAGGTAAGGTGGTCATGTAAAATATTTTATAAAATTGCTTGTCTGTCATAGAAAATTAAGTATCATTCCAAGTACATGGAGTGAAATTCAGGAAAATCTATTTGCATTAAAACAAATCAAAGTCTCACTGGAAATGTATTTCCTTCTCTCAGAGACCTGAACAATGTCCACTCTTCTTGAAACATTCCTGTGTTTTGATAGCTAGTGAATTACCAGTCTAGGGAGAAATCTTCATGAAGAAAACAGTGAGAAGAGGAAATACTGGCATTTTGGTATTGCAAATGTCCAAACTTGAACCTTCTTCTTTACTCTCTGAATGTTAAACAGCTTGTTAAACAAGGATCACAGTCTGTTTAATAGATATATTCTTGGGAAGTCTCTGAAGAATGGTTATATTTTGTGGGAGTGGGAGTGGTAGGAGAGAAACAAAATTCCCTCAATCTATCAGTCATTAAAAAAAAAGACTTTATTTTTATAACCAATAGTTAAATTTTTATTTTTCAGTTTTTTAAATTAAGAATGAAATCATATATTTCTTCTAATTTTGGAATGAGGCAATTGAACCCCACGAAAGTAATTAGGACCTTTCTTAGGAACAAATGCTTTTTTTTTTTTGGTGTAACAACAGTTGTGTATTTTATTTTTTTATCCATAAATAAAAATACTGACAGGACCTTAGTGTAAGAGGGGTACAATTCATGGAGGACCCTCCCAACACTTCATCTGCACTATTCCAGCCTTTAGGTCCATGATTGTTCAATTTGTTTGGCTTTGTATGTTAACTCTCTTTTCAGCCACCAGGTTCCAGTTGTCAACATGATGCCGACCAGACTTCCCTGGACAGATGACCCCTCCAATGTGTCCTGGAGCTCTGCTTCCCCGGAGCCCCACCCTACTAGGGAAAGAGAGAGGCAGACTGGGAATATGGATCTACCAGTCAACACCCGTGTTCAGAGGGGAAGCAATTACAGAATCCAGACCTTCCACCACAATGACCCTGGGTCCATGCTCCCAGAGGTATAAAGAATAGGAAAGCTATCAGGGGAGGTGATGGGATATGGAGATCTGGTGGTGGGAATTATGTGGAGTTGTATCCCTTTTATCCTATGGTTTTGTTAATGTCTCCTTTTTTAAATAAATAAAAGAATAAAAAAGAGGGGGTACAATTCCACACAATTCCCACCACCAGAGTAATGTATCCTGTCCCCTCCATTGGAAACTTTCCTATTCTTTATCCCTGTGGGAGTATGGAACCAGAATCATTATGGGGTGCAGAAGGTGGGAGGTCTGGCTTCTGTAATTGCTTCTCTGCTGAACATGGGTGTTGGCAGGTTGGTCCATACTTCCAGCCTGTATCTATTGTTCCCTAGTGGATCACGGCTCTGAAGAAATGGGGTTCCAGGGTACACTGATGAGTTCATCTGCCCAGGTAAGTCAGATTGGCTTCATGATAGCATCTACATGATAGCATCTAGTGTCTGAAAAAACATTTAAGACATAAACCAGAACAAAGTGTTTAATAATCAGAAACTTAAAGGTCAGAATATAGCAGATGAGATTTGTAGTCCATTTTGGAAAAAGCAAGTAGGTCTATTTTAGATATATTCCAAGGGGCCCTATGACTATAGTTTTTTGCCTGAGCCCAACAGCTAACTTGCAGGTGGACCACAAATGCCTTTTCACTGTTTTCTAGGATTGTTTCAAATCACCCATCAAAGGCACATTCAGTTCCATTGAGAAAGTTCTTCTGTCATTTACCTGCTCTTATGACTTCTACCAAGACAGAAGTGTCTAGGAAATAAACTACTGTTTTTCCAGTATATCTGGACTAACAGTCCTTTTGTGATACCAACAGAATCTGTGCAAAGATCCTTCTTTACTAATCAAACCTTCTTCACCCCTCCTGCAGGTGAGGATGCTTATGCCGGTCCTTGGGCTTCGCACCATGTGCTTTTAACCCACTGCGCTACCACCCGAAGGCAATATTCCACTCCCCCCTTTTTTTCTTTAATGCCACAAACATTCTAGTGAGATTATTACTTAAATATACTGTAACAGGTATTTTTTGTTTACCTAAAATTCTTTAACCCCACAGTGTTCTAGAATTCTGTCTTCCTAGGTCATGAGCACAACTGCTGACCTCTGTCTCTTTTATACTTTCATCTGTGTAATACTTTGTGCTTAAAATTATGATTGCTCAATGCTTTTACTCCTCAAAATTACCATTTCGAAATTTTTATTTAGTTCCTCTTAAAAGTAATCTATCGTAGGTCCTCAGTCGTTCACAGAATTATTCTTGCGCTGACTTTATATTTGGAGCAGCCTCAAGAATTTGACTACTGAACATCAGAATGTCATTAACTCTCAAGAAATCGAGGGTTTTCAATTCTATAACAAAATGTTGTTGTAAGAATTAGAAATAATATCACAGTTTTCAGAATATCAAAAGACCCTGGGTATGATGAATATGGTGTTTGGAAACTTCGGATTTGACCCAAAGCATGCGTATATGCTGTATCAATACAAAACAACTATTTTAAGCAAAATCATGCTCACTCTGATGGAGTGAAAAGTTTTCTAAAGTGTCTGAGGTGGTTGCTTAGTGGGTAGAAGGAAAGATTTGCATGTGTGGGAGACCAGATTCAATCTATATAACCACATATGCTGGAGCAGTGCTCTGATGTCTCTCTCTCTCTCTCTCTCTCTCCCTACCTCTTTTTCTCCTCTCCATCTCTCTCTCTGTATACATAAATCAATAATAATTTAGGTAAAAACATTGAAAGCTGTTATTTAAAGGTTTTTTTACTGGGCTGTTGGGAAAAGTTTTTTGATCTATATTTTCCTTTGCAAAAATGCACCATGACTCTTTTTTTTTTTTTTTACCATGACTCTTCTGACAATCCAATATTAGCAATTTAGTAATGGTTTTCAAAATTCTATGTTTTCAGGACTAATAGTTTTACATAAGTGTACACATATCTTTTTGTATGAGTATGCTTCATTCCTTAGGATATATCCCTTGAGAGGAATTATTAGATCATAAGGGAAGTCCATTTTAAGCCATGTGAGGGTTCTCCAGACTCTTCTCCACAGGGGTTTAACCAGTTTATATTTCCACCAGCAGTGCAGGAGGATTCCTTTGTCCTCATAACCTCTCTAGCATTTGTTATTCTGTCATTTCTGGTGTATGACATTTTCACAGGGGTGAGGTGGTATCTCATTGTTGTCTTTATTTGTATTTCTCTGACAGTCAGTGACTTGGAGGAATTTTTCATATGTCTGTAGGCTGTTTTTATCCCTTCTGTAGTGAATACTCTATTCATATCCTCTCCCCACTTTTGAATTAAGTCATTTGCTTTTTTTGTTGCTAAATTTGGTGAGCTTTTTATATATTTTGGTAATTTGCTTCTTGTCTAATGCATAGCATGTAAAGATCCTCTATTCTGTGAGGAGTCTGTTTGGGTGATGATTTCTTTTGCTGTGCAGAATCTTTTCAACTTGATGTAGTCCTATTGGTTTATTTTTGTTTTAGTCTTCTTTACAATTGGGTTTGTAACATGAGTTTCACATACACTTTCTACTAGAGTATATAGTCAATAACATACAATATCATACATGTAATTTTATATATTATCAACTTTATTTTGACCAGCAGTGTTTATAAAATAATTAAATAGCTTTTGGACATAAAAATAACTAAGCACCCAGACAATACCTTTGGCCCACCTGCATGTTAGCTGTCAGGCTCAGGCAAAAATTAGTAGAGTCATGGGCCCCGTGGAATATACCCAAAATAGACCTACTAATTTTTCCCAAAATGGAAACCCCAAATCTCATCTTCTGTATTTGTGCCTTTAGTTTTCTGATTATTAAACAATTTGTTCTTCTTTATATTTTAGTGCTCTTTCAGATACAAAGTTGCAGATGCCAAACTGAATTGCCTGGGCAGAGGACCTCACCAATGTATCCTGGAACCCCATCTCTCCAGAACTCTGCCCTACTAGGGAAAGATAGATACAGGCTGGGAGTATGGACCAACCTGCCAACACCCATCTTCAGCAGAGAAGCATTTACAGAAGCCAGACCTTCCACCTTCTGCATCCAATAATGATCCTGGGCTCGTCCTTTACCCACCAAGGGTTAGGAAAGCTTCTAGTGGAGGGAATATGGTATGGAAGCCTGGTGGTGGGAATTGTGTGGAATTTTACTTCTCTTATCCTAGTTTTGTTGATATTCTCTATTTTCTAATTTATTTACAAAAATGTGTGTGTGTGTGTGTGTGTGTGTGTGTGTGTGTGTGTGTATGTGTGTGTGTTTAAGAAAAGGGGAGAAGTCATTAATTTAGTCAGGTGACAATTTGGCAATGAGTCAGAGTGCAATGCTTGGGCCATCGAATCTGACAGTCATGATGCAATGGAAGAATGGCCATCAGAACAAATAACAAGGAAATATAATCTCATTGAGGGTTGATTGATTGAGAGAGTTACTGAAGTCATGGTACACTTGATGATGATATTATATACAAAATATGTCACATAAAGAAATGTGGTTTTTGTAATCATGTGTGTATAAGAAGGAATTACAAATATAGTCTTTGGATTAGGCAGGCATGAGCTAGAATCTCGGATTTCCCATTTATAGGAGAATTTTTTAAATTTGCTTGATTTTCAGAATTTCAGTTTCTCATCTTTAAAGGAGCATCAGAACACACTCACCCATTCATTCTCAGTGTCCTGAGGCTTTTCCATACCTTACTCCTCATCTCTAATCTTTATTGAGTGCTTTCTTTTTGGGGAGCACCATGTGCTCCGTACTTCTGTGAAGCTAGGACTATTAAGCTATCTATGAAACCGAGGACACAGGAAGTTGAATAAATTGCCAAGGGTTATACCTGCATAAATGATGGGGTTGTACAGAATTTTTACCCAGTAATGTGGCCTGAGTTTTACATATACTTTGTCACCTAGGATCATCATTCAATCACCTAGATACTGTTGTTATGATTCTTTCCTTTCAGATTTGCTTTCCCCAGTAAAGATATGGATTTGCATCATTCCCATCCACCTTCCTAATACCTCCAGCTCCAATAGCTGCTCCATTGGTGCTTGCTTCGTTAATAGATGAGTGTACTGAAACTGGCACAGGCCATTGTGTTTCAAGCAGATAGACAGAAGTGGGAAAGGATTAAAGACCCACAGTCCCTGGTACCTTCAGAAAAGCTTTCAGCACTCTTGATTGCCCCCTGTTCTGACAAATGCATAAAATACAGTCTCTGTCCAGCAGCTTGCTCAGTCCACTTCTGGAGAAGTTCCAGTTGGCTATTTGATCAGCTTTGTTCAGCAAAGAGGTAGTTAAGGCTGAGTAGGGTGCAGTCTACTGAGAAATGGGTAAATATTTTATGACTATAGTAAATAATGTACACATTCAGAGAAACAAGGTGAATCTTTTATAGACCATAGTCCCTGTCAAGTCTGCAATTAAATGATGGTGCCAGAAGAAATAAAAGCAAATCCTGAATCTCTCTCCCTCATGGAAAGTCAAAAGCCTGAATCCCACTGATGAGTTTCTCACAAAGCAAAAATTTTTCTGAAAAGGGTACATTTTGTTTTCTTTATCCACTGCCACTTGTAGATATGTAGCTGCAATTTTTATTTACATTCATAACTTTAAATCATTACTTTAAAAATTATTTATTGAGGGAATTAAGGGTTTACAGTTGAACATAAATGCAATAGTTTATAAATGCATAACATTTCCCAGTTTTCAACATACAATTCACCCCCACTAGGTTTTCCTCTGAACCTTCTCCCTGCCCCCCAGAGTCTTTTACTTTGCTGCAATACACCAAACCCAGTCCAAGTTCTGCTTAACATTTCCCTTCTGATCTTGTTTTTCAACTTCTGCCTCTGAGTGAGACCAACCCATAGTCACTCTTCTGTTTCAGACTTATCTCACTTAATTTGATTTCTTCAAGCTCCATCCAAGATGGGGTGAAGAAGGTGAATTCACCATTTTTAACAGCTGAGTGGTATTCCATTGTATATATACCACAACTTACTCAGCCACTCATTACTTATTTGTATAGTGTATCTACCCAGATTCCTTCACATAGGATGTTTGTTTAGCACTTCCAGTGAAGAACATGTAGTTGGTAAGCATTGTAACTTTAACAGTTTTTTTATTATCTTTATTTATTTATTGGATAGAGACCATCAGAAGTCAAGAGGGAAGGGGGAGATAGAGAGGAAGAGAGACAGAGAGACACCCGCAGCACTACTTAACCACTTGTGAAACTTTCCCCCTGCAGGTGGGGACTTGGTGCTTGAACCTGGGTCCTTGTGCATTATAATGTGTGTTCTCAAACAGGTTTACTACCACCAGGCTCCGGTATGTATAGCTATTTGGTATCCCATTTATGATTGCTCAGACTCTGCCATAGCTGGGTCATTTTTTAGGTGATGGGGTTTCATAAGTCTGAAGTGTATGATCTGACAATCAGAGGCAAAAAAAGGTGAATTGGGAAGAAGACAAGATAATGGTTACACAAATTACTTTCATACCTGATTCTCTGTGCTTTCACATGCAAGTCCCAGAACCACCATAAGCCAGAGCTGAGCAGTGCTCTGGGAAATGAGTGCCAAATAGAAATAAAAGGGTAAGGAAATAGCAGAGTCAGAGGATTAGACAATGCCAGAGGAAAGTCTTCTGGCAAGATGACATTTGTGCACACTCGCATGATGAATGGTGCAGTTAAGAGTTTTCCTTTAGTACCAGATGATGACACAACTGGCAAAGTGCACAAGTTACCAGATACTAGGACCTGGGTTCAATTTCCTGGTCCCCATCTGTAGGCTGGAAGCTTTAAGAGAGGTGGGGCAATGATGCAGGTGTCTCTCTTTTTCTTCATCTCCCTCCCTATTTCCTCTCTGTTTTTTATCATTATTAAACATAAGTAATTCATTTTTTAAATTACCTTTTTTGTTTATTGGATAGAGACAGCCCAAAATAGAGAGGGAGAAAGACAGAGAGACATCTACAACACTGCTTCATCATTTGTGATACTTTCCCCCTGCAGGTGGGGGTTGGGAGCTCGAACCTGAGTCCTTGTGCATTGTAATGTGTACACTCAACCAGGTGCACCATCACCCAGTCCCTCATAAATAACTGATTTATAGAAAAGAATGTTCTTGTAATTGCAAGTTACTTTAGAAAAACAAAGCCCAAACCAGTGCTAAAGCATTCATTCCCCCAGCTTCTGGAATTAACAAACCTTCCACATCTGCAAACTCCCACAATTGTCCTCAATTGAAGTCATTTCATTTAACAAGATGTATCTCTGCCTTCTAGAAGCACTCTCAATGTCTAGATAATGTGGTATGCAAAATCCTGACCCCTTGTTTCCATGGGTAATAACTACATATGTCTATCCTGATATGCAATGAGGACCCTATCATTGAAATGATATGAAGTCCTGGTAGCCCTTGACACACTCCAGCCATATAGTAGTTAATATGACAATTACTAATGAATGAGTGAATGGAAGCCCAGCCCAGAGGATAGGAATGCACTAGTCATTCAGTATCTCAGGCATTCAAGAGGGTTGAGAGGAAGAGTGATTATAAGAACAAGGACATTGGACAGTTGAGTGCAATTAATACACTGGAAAAAGATAATGAAAGGCTAAGGGTGATTAATCATCAATTTATAGCCAAATGTCAAAGTCAGATGTCTTCTCTGGCAGCATATAGAGAAAATTTCACTCACTGAAATCAGAGGGCAGAGAAAACAATGGGATTTGGGCCCAGAGATTAATTAAACAGGTGGCAAGAGGCCAGTGTGAAATAACTCACTTGAATAGTTTGCTATGAGGATGACCTAGGTTCAAGCCTGGTCTCTGCGGCATTGAAGGAAGCTCTAGCACTTTCATCTCTTTAAGTCCCCCACCCTCTTTTATTACTTCTATATAAAAATAACTTAATTAATTAATTAATTAAGGTAGCAGAGTTCCAGAGACGAGTGAATCCCCAGCCATAGTATTTAGTTACACTATACCAAGATCCTGATTATGAAAAAATAGAAGAAAAAAAAAGCAGAACAAAGAAGAGAAGTCAACATAATGAAATAGTTTCTACTTAAAGCTAGATACCCTCCTCACCTCCATCATATTACATGTCCCTCAATCACTCCAAAGCTAACCTTGTCAGACAAAGTTAGGACTACAAAAGTTGGATAAGAGCAAGAGACTGGCATACTTTAAGGATGACTCTTTAGTCAGGCCACCCCATCACCTGGAGCCCTAGTCAGGAAGCCCTGGGGTTCCCATACAGACATGATAGGCCTAGACCTCTAACAGATCCCTCTAGCCACTATCGCTGGTCATCCTCATCAGGAACAGCATAATGGACCCCTCTGTCCCTATAGGACTTGGCCCTCAATGTGGATCAACAGTGGTAGGGAACGTTCCATTCTCTGAAGGGAGGTTGGGCAACATACTCTACCTACCACTTGAGGAAGATGGGTCCTGAAATTAGTTCAGCCTGGTATGTTCCTAGCCATGACCACCAAATGCCAGCTCAGACCTATAGGGATGCAGAGGTTACATACACTTCTGTGCTGAATATGGGCCCCGGATCAAATCAATGGGACTTACAATTACCGTATTTATATATTTTCCCCATATTTGGGAGCTACTCTCTTTCCTGATCCAGCTTTCTAGTCCTTTTTCTAACTATGATACCATCTCCCCAGACTATAACCTGGGTTCACCTGCATATTAGCTGCCAGGGTCATGCAAAAACTAGTAAAGTCATGAACCCTCTGGCATATACCTAAAATAGACGTACTAGCTTTTTCCAAAAGAGAGACCCCAAATTTTCATCTGCTATATTCTTGCCTTTAGGTTCATGATTAGTCAACAATTCGTTCTGCTTTATATCTTAACTCTTTTTCATCCACCAGGTTCCACATTATACTATGATGCCAATCCGATTTTCCTGGGCAGATGATCCCATCAGTGTTTCCTGAGCCTTACCTCAGCATATTCCTGCCCCACTAGGGAAAGAGAGAGAGAGAGAGGCTGGGAGTATGGATAAACTTACCAATGCCCATGTCCAGCAGAGAAGCAATTGCAGAAGCCAGACCTTCTACCTTTTGTACCCTATATTGTCCTGGGTCCATGCTCTCAGAAGGATAAAGAATGGGAAAGCTATCAAGGAAGAGGATTAGATACAGAGTTCTGGTGGTGGGAATTGTATATCCCTCTTATCCTATAGTGTTGTCAATGTTTCCATTTTATAAATAAAAAAATCATTGCATTGTTATGTAAAAACTGAGAGCTGTTATGCATATACAAACTATTATATTTACTGTTGAACGTAAAATATTAATCCCCCAATAAAGGGAAAAAAAGGCCATAACACCGAAGATTACTTCAGTGTTATTGAGGCCTGATACTTCATTCTTTTAAGAAAAAAATTAAAATGCATGTATACTGATGATGAAAAACTTGAAACCCCAGATATATCTGAACCCTTTCAGTCTGTACAAGTGTTATATTTATTCTTGTTAAATATTCATGATCTATATTTGCTCAAAGATAGAAATACTTATGCATTGCTAGACAAAAAATTTCATTCCCCACCCAGCCCCTCCAGGTGTAGTCACTAAATCAATACTTATATGAGATACTAACTTACCTCAACTGGGTCTTCAAATGGAGGAAAGTATATTGACTCTTCAAGAGCTGAATAAACCACACATCACATGCCAGCTAGAGCTGGCTGGGTTTATTTTGACCTGGACCCAAAGAACAATAGAATACTGAACTAAAGTGAAATAATTATAACTTACTCGTACAAAAATACCACCTTATGATATAGGAACCCTGTGAAGCACCTCTGGGTGAAGATAATTATAGATCTCAAAGTTTCAAAACAACTTCACCAATATTGGATACAGTAGAAGTGCTATAAATGTCACAGTGAATGCTGAAAGAAGGAATAAAAAAGTGAGCATATTAAAGAGAACATGCATATAAGATTAAAACATCCAGCCAATTATACATATTTAATTAATTTATTTTTTATTAATTTATTTTTTAGTTTTTATTTATAAAAAGGAAACACGGACAAAAACCATAGTATAAGAGGGGTACAATTTCACACAATTCCCACCACCAGATCTCCATATCCAACCCCCTCCCCTGATAACTTTCCTGTTCTTTATCCCTCTGGGAGTATGGACTCAGGGTCATTATGGGATGCAGAAGGTGGAAGACCCGGCTTCTGTAACTGCTTCCCCACTGAAAATGGGTGTTGGCAGGGAATTTATATTTTCAAACACAATAGGAATGATCTGAACAAAGGGTAACAAGCCTGTGCTTTGATAAGAGCACCATCCATCTCTTGTAATTTTTTTCATGCAAGTCCAGTGTGCTACTAATGCCTTGTCTCTTCAGCAGAATATGCATTGCTGAAAAGTACAGTTACCTGTATTACCTGGCTATGAGTTAGTGGTAGAAGATTAGATTAGAGAAATACGCTTCCCAATAGCATTGGTGATAGCAGCATCCCCCAAATAGAGGTTACTTGGTGGAACATATTCTAGGTATAGCTTTGTTTTTCTCTACTTGTAGGTCCTTAGTAGATAACACCATCCAAAATGATATGATGTTGCATTCACCAGCAAGATAGTCTGTTTAATATTATATTATACCAGTAAATTCATATTATGCCAAAGAATGTAAGTGTACAGTGATAAGTGTAAGTGACAGATGAGTCCTATTTAAACTATCATAGATTCTATTGTCCAGAAGCTGACACCCTGATTGAATGATGATAAGTGCCTGACAAAATTGACCACTGTACCGATCACTATATTGTATTGTTCTGTACGGTTCTTCGTTCTCAGTAGGTATCAGTCATCAGCTGGAATCTAAGGAACAGAAGTAGGATGTCTTCTTTATCATTGACCCCAATTATTCACTTGGAAACATGTGAATTATTTCACCTAAAGATAAAGTTTATTTTTACTTTATTTATTTAATTTTATAAGAAAGAATTAAATTGATAGGGAAGGAGGATAGATGGGGCAGAGAGACACCTGCAGACCTGTTTTACTTCTTGCGAATCTTTCCCCCTGCAGGTAGGGGCTGGGGATTTGAACCTAGGTCCTTGACCACGGTAATATGTGCACTTAACCTGGTGTGCCACAGCCCAACCCCCTTATTTATTTATTTATTTATTTTACTGATTAAATTGGAATTTTTAATTTTTAATTTTTAATTTAAGAAAGTATTAATTAACAAAACCATAGGGTAGGAGGGGTACAATTCCACACAATTCCCACCACTCATTCTCCATATCCCACCCCCTCCCCTGATAGCTTTCCCATTCTCTATCCCTCTGGGAGCATGGACCCAGGGTCATTGTGGGTTGCAGAAAGTAGAAGGTCTGGCTTCTGTAATTGTTTCCCCAATGAACATGGGTGTTGACTGGTGGGTCCATACTCCCAGTCTGCCTCTCTCTTTCCCTAGTAGGGTGGGTCTCTGGGGAAGCGGAGCTCCAGGACACATTGGTGGGGTCTTCAGTCCAGGGAAGCCTGGCCGGCATCCTGATGACACCTGGAACCTGGTGACTGAAAAGAGAGTTAACATACAAAGCCAAACAAGTTGTTCAGCAACCGTGGACCCAAAGCTTGGAATAGTGGAGAGGAAGTGTTAGGGGGATACTCACTGCAAACTCTAGTGTACTTCTGCTTTCAGGTATATATTTTGCAGTAGTTTACGGATACGTGTGAACATAAGCTCTCTCTCACAGAAACTGGTGTATATCTAGGTTTTGGGACTTTGTTAGAAAGTGAACCACCTGAGATGGAATTAGAGTATACTATGAAAGGAAAGGTCTCACCCGAGCAATGAAGTTGAAGGGTTGTCATTCCACACGTGAAGTCTCTGGACACAGTCTGAAGTGAAGCATGTTGAGGTGGCAATCATTGTGTTGGTTAGGTTGTGATTGGCAGATGCAATATTATTTGATATGGATTGGGAGAGGCATATGGGAAAGTGGGCCCTATCCAATGGTTCTAGGACTGGGGGAAGTAGAGGCTCTATAGTGGAGATGTGAGGTTCCTGCTGTCTTAGGGTTCCGAAAGACAATCAATAGTTAATGTTATCATCACATTATTTGGTAATTGGGTTAACTTTGAAAAGTCCTTTTGTTAGGGTTTGCTGTACAGTACCCAGTATCTTGTATATAGCTGTGCTATTGGTTGCTTCTGATCTACTTGGTCTAGGCTTTTGAGAGAGTCTGCATATCAATTACACTGCATATATTGAGAAAAGATTCAGTTTGTGTTTTGAAAAACATCGAGACATACAATTAATTTTCCCTCTCGTATTAATTAACTAGTGATGTATTATTTATTTATTTTTAACCAGAGTGCTGATCAGCTTTGGTTTATGATGGTGTGGGGGATTGAACCTCTATCTTTAGAGCCTCACGCATGAAAGCCTTTTTGCATAGCCATTAGGCTATCTCTCTCATTGCTCTGCTCTTGTTTATGGTGGTGTAGAGGATTGAATCTGAGACCTTGGAGCCTCAGGCATGAGAGTCTATTTGCATAATCATTATACTATTTTCCCTACCCTATCTATTTTTTTAAGGTAGGGAGAAACAGGGGGTGAAGGTGGTGGGTTTGGAGAAAGATAGGATAGCTCCAGAGCTTCCTTCAGTGTGGTGGGGCAGAGGTCAAACGTGGATGGTACACATGACAAAACCACACACTATCTAATTGAGTCATTTTGCCCACCTGACACATATTTTTTATCATTTATTATTTCCCCTCCTTTATGGGGGGCTGTTGATGATAAAATCATCAGATTATAGTACAGTTACTGACCCATAGTGTTTCTACAAGACACTCTTTCCCCAAATCTAGGACTCTTCACTATCATGCATCAACACCCCAATGCCTCTCTATCCCAGCCTTCATCTGCCTTTCCAAGAATCCTTTGCTTTGGTGCAATATACCATACCCAATCCAGGTTTCACTTTATGTTTTCTTTTTCTGTCCTTGTTTCTTAATTCACGTATAAGTGAGACCAGGAACAGACATACTTTTATCCCCATTACTCTAGACTCTCTATATTTAGAATTTTTGACTCCCAAAAGAACAAAATTGCCACTAATAATGTTCTATGGATATTATTAAATGTTAAGCTATCACTATCTCCTGGCCAACTTGAGCTACTTATTCTAAAAGACCAGAAAAGAGGCATATATATATATATATATATATATATGATATATGATATCATATATGATATATATCACTACTAATGATATCCTATTGATTCCTAACATTAATAGGAAGTAGAATGATTGTTAAAGAAGAGAAGCAAGGAGGGAGCTAGGTGGATACTTTAGGGCATAATTCATTACTCCTTTGCTCAATTTTGATAGAAATTGACAAGAACATGTTAAACAAGGACTCTTAAATGAGGATTTGAACTAACCCTATTTTCTCCTTATAAAACCCAAGGTAAATAAAGGTTGATGAAGGCTAGGGGGATATATAACACATAAAGACAAGGAGAAAATATGTATATCCATTGCCTCCCACATCAAATTGGAGTGACAAGGACTAGTTCATCTTACACATTAATTTTTCTTGAGTAAATCTTTCCAGGGAAAGAAACTAATAAGAATAGGAGAGTTCTCAACTCTATTCCCAGTTGAGCTGGGATTTACTATACAAATCCAGTATATCTGAGTTGTACATGTTAGAGCTATACTATCAGATGTCTTGTCATGATTCAGGTCCTCATTCTTTTAAAATAATCATTTAACATGTTTTTAAGATTATCTGTATTTATTTGATACAGGCAGTCAGAAATAGAGAGGGAAAAGGGAAATAGACACCTACACACTGCTTCACCACTTTGCAGGTGGGGACTGAGGGTTCAAATTCTCAGATTCATTCCTTCACAATGTTGACCAGGGCAAGTTAACATTGGAAACATGCTAGTAAGATTTTCAGTTGAGGTAGAATTTGAGAAACCAGGCTACCAAAAATAGTTTAGTTGTACCTCAGCCATCCTACTACTAAGGCAGGAATCTTTCAATTGTGTTATCCTTCTCTATATATTATCCTTAAGAGTGATAGAGCACTTTAGGACATGACAAAAGGTTGCCAAAAGGGAGATGACTAACACGTTTGTCACTTGAATGGAGGTGAACAACGTAGTGGGAAGAGGCCAAGGATGTTGAGAACAAGATGGTATTAACAGTTTAGTACGTATGGGATTAGATACATCTGAGCCCACATCTAGGTTCAAAATCACATGCTGGCAGATTAGATGAGTTACAGTCCCTCTGAGTGCTAATGTCTTCATGGGACCTGAATATTCTGGTTATGCTTATTGATAGGATAACTATGATGCATTTTATGATTAACTTTTAGTGAGAATTTACTCGGATGAGATGTTTTGTTAAGCACTATCTCAGTTAGTCCTCATAACAATCCAGGGGTAAAACATGTTTTAATTTCTCTTACAGAGCAGGGAAGCAAAACTTCAACAGATTAGATAGTATGATAAAGTCATGGTTTATAATTGGTGAACTAAGGGTTGTGGGGTTTCACAATCTGTACCTCAGACTCCAGCAATGTGAACTGCTTATACTTCTGATCCTGATGCCCTCATTGGGACATATTTCCTAGAGATTTCTGTCAATGCATAGCCCCCTGTTAGACCTTTTGCTTTGTTGCTTCACTTCAGAAACCTGAGGTCAACCTGTAAGACATTATCTACTTATTTTAACTTTTGTTCTTTCATTAGAAAGAATACTGTGCCCCAGTATGGTTCCGTAGCCCCCATGTCCACTTGGTCGATTCCAAATTATATTCCTCCATGAGGATCATTTCTGGAACCGTCCGTTCCACCCCGGTTGCATGGCTGCCAGTTCTTAGCAACATCGCCCCGCCAGATATTCGTCGGGATGCGGCATCATCTAAGTTCATTTCCCATGTCTGTGCTCGACCGGACCTGCCAATATACGCGGATATCTTCGCCCACCCTGTCCAACGCTTGATGTCTCGTCACTCAATCTGGTCCCCTATGCCTACACTGAACTTCTCTGTTCCAGTCTCTTGGAAATAGAGTTGGCAGTCAGCTGAGGTAAAGAACAAACACCTCATCATAGACCCCTGCAAGCGTCAACCCGGCTTTGCCCTAGCACGTTATGATTGGGCCCTCCTCAATCGCTATCGAACAGGCCATGGCCGGTGCACCGCTATGTTCCATCGCTGGGGAGCCAGAGACGACCCGAACTGCCCCTGCGGCTACAGACAATGACCCACATAGTCAACGACTGCCACCTCTCCAGATTCAAAGGAGGTCTCGAAACTTTACATCAGGCTCAACCTGACGCTGTTGACTGGCTACGGAAGAAGGGCAAATGCGAGAAGAAGAAGAATTAGAAAGTCAGTTCCCAAGAAGGCAAGGACTATGATTTGTCCTGTTCTATACCCTAGTGTCTGGAATCACTGGCTAAGATGCATTAGGCATCCAGTAGAAAGTTATTAGATGATTACTGAATGAACCCTACTGAGTTCACAATACTCCTAGGGCCTACTGACCCACTAACCAAACAGCTGCTGACCCACAATCAGATTTGGTAGCCAGTTTTTTTTTTTCTGTGTTAAATACATTTATTGTAAACTTTAGACATGAAAAATAGATTCTCTCGGTCATTCACATACACATTAAAACCAAATTAGTGCAAACTACAACAATGTATATAATTATAATTATGCAAATGATGCCGCTCTGATGTTTACAGACTTGCTGTCCATGTAAGGTAATCAGAAGTATTATTTATGAAGCCTTAAGGTCCAGAAGTATTGTGACTACCAAATCTCCAATTAACACTGTGAAGTAAGCGTTTTGGGGAGGTAGTTCCATGAATTGGCTAACATTTCTTTAAAGCAAATGACTACTAAGCTTAGCCTTACAAGAGATTTTGGTTGAACTGAAAATATGAGTATTTCATTACTGTGCACAACTCTGTGATGGACAAGAAGGTTATTGGCACATTCATCAAATATAATTACATCTCTTTCATCACAGGCACAAGCTGTCTGCTATAATCTTGGTTTTTCAGTGTAAGGATAATTAAACTGTATCCATTTATTTTCACTGATGCAGTTAAGTCCAAGCATCTCTTAGTGGCTGTTTTCAGTGGTAAATCCTCCAAAAAAGAAAGAAATGATTTGAAGAAACTGGTGTTAGTGCCAATGCCAGGTTTGTTTTGTCTGTCTCCTTAACCTTTTGGAAAACCTCTGTCTCCTTTTATGTTTCAGAAGTCTGTTTCTTAGAAATCTTTAAAGCTGTGATTGGAGACTGAAATTTATAATTCTAATATACCCATTGATACTTAGGGTGAGTGAAAGGGAGCTTGCATGCAGCCCATAGATGCTCCATCCAGTTGCCATAGATGTAACTCTCCCTAAAATGTCAGGCTAAAGGTTTTATTAAATTGTTTCCTTGGGGGCTGGGTAGTGGCACACCTGGTTGAGCATACATGGACCCGGGTTTGAGCCCCTGGTCCCCACCTTGAGGGGGAAAACTTTACCAATGGTGAAGCAGGGCTGCAGGTGTGTCTCTCTGTCTCTCTCCCTTTCTATCACCCCTCCCTCTTGATTTCTGGCTGTCTCTATCCAATAAATAAAGGTCATAATAAATAAAAATAAAAAAACTGCTTTAAAAATAAATTATTTCATTGAACCCTTTAGAAAATCTTTGGGGGGTATATTTAGTTGTATCCCTGTTTGACTAATGAAGAAACTGAAGATCACAGAGATTAATTTACTTGTCAAATATCACACTACATAAAAGAATCAACTTTTTGAATTCAAATGTTTGATTTCAAAGGCATTTCTCTAATCTACTAAGCAGAACTTAGAGGCAGTTTTAATAGATTTGTCCTGGGGAAGGACTTCTGCATGCACAAGGTAGGGAAAGACAGAAATCCAGAGAAATCCTATCTTGGCATTGTACTAAATAAATCTCCTTGGAGTCTAGACTGGAGGCAGCACCAGGCTCACCATGTGGCAACTTCAGCTGCTTCTCTCTCTCACTCCCCCTGGGGGTCTCCTGGGGTATGCCATATTTCTCTCTGACATTCTTGGAATATTTGATGAGCATGAACTTTTAAACTCATTTCCCATGGAAGAATTTCTTTTTCCTTAGCTGCAGGCTTGCATAGAAATGCACAGAACTCTTGTGAGCAAATGGGAATACACCTTTTGTTACTCTGTCTCTTGTTCCAACTCTATTACAGACTTGCTACCCCACTCCCTCCAGCCCCCAACCACCCACCAGTCTAAGGCTGACTTACTAGAGGCTAATAGCTTATTAAACGGTTCCACAGACCATTATATCTGGAACCATTATATTAGAGAACTGACTTGGCCAAAAACATAGACAATCATGGCAGTTCAGGATCTGCTACGTTTGAGTCCCATGCTTTTTGAATTCCAGCTTCATAAATCTATACCATCCAGTTTCACGTGCTTCACTAACATAAATACAAAATGCACCAGTTTTTCTTGTTTCAATAATAGCACTCATACTTTCTCATAGTACTTTCCAGATTGCATGATTAAAGCAGAAAAACTTGAATACAATGGGATTTAGATGCTCAATAAGAGAGTAACCCACAATGAGGAAATTTTCCAGGGGAGGGGGAGCACTAGTAGATAATACCAACGATTTACGTACTTTTTAATGTATGTTTGTTTGTTTGATGTATCTACATACTCTGTGAGAGAGGCATTGTCTCCAAACTTTGGGTAAAGAATCCAGGACTCTGAGACTAATTAAATTACTTAAATTCTCTCAGCTGTAACAGGACCAGGGCCTAAATCTAAATCAGCTTGACTATAGAGTTTGCAATACGACAATTTACATGAAGGATTTGAATTTTAGAAAAGGTTGATGCTCCTCAGAAATGCAAAGACTCTTTCTTTGATCAGCAGCTTGGAGAACAGTATTTCTTAGGAGGGAGGAGGGAGCAGGACACTGAAGCATCTATTAAATGCCACTCTGTTCCCTCTGTCCCACCCTTCTGACATCATGGGTGTGCAACTCTTTTCTGAAAGACCCCACCTATGGAGGCTCCACCCAGTGGCCCAGCACCATAGAAATGAGCCCATCTTTTGGACACCGTCTATTAGTTCCTGCTCCCAATACAGAAAACGAAGCCAAACATTGCATGGATTTCAGGCCAGATTTTCGCATCTAGGACCCAGAGGTAAGTTGTTGAAGTCATCCAAGAAATTCCAGTAGTTCTATCTTAGTGACTTAAGATCATAATTCTGTGTGTTGGTCATAAAATGGCTCCCAATAGGATTAAGAGAAGAATTTAAAGTATTATCCTGGCATTAAGGATCTTCATGATCTAGTTCTTGCCTTAGCATCTAATTCTCCATCTCTCATATATTATTTTCAATCATAGGAACTAGCACCAACATTTCAAGCTTTTGATTCTTTGTTCAAACTAATTCTGCCAAGAACTCTTATTACCTCTTCTTCTTTTTAATGTTATTAATGATTTAATAATGATTTACAAAAATTACTTTTTTGTAACAGGGGTATAATTTCATACCATCCCTACCACCAGAGTTCTGAATCCCCAATCCCTCCATTGCCAACTACCAACCTTCTCCCAAGCTTGCAGACATGGGTTAACTATCATCTCTACAATTATCTGTCTACATTTATACATAATTACCCCCTTTTTCTTCTAGGTCCAGTCCTTTCTTCTCCTCCAAACCACACATAGTCTTATTACTACATCCACATGCCCCTCCATTTTTCTTCCTCTCTCTCTCTCTGGGTCTTGAAGGAACTGGAGTTCAGAGATCTCTTATCCTCTTCCTTCTATCACTTCTTCCATACTGGGAATATGGATCAAATTGCTTTTGGGTTACAGGAGGTAGGAGTCCTGGCTTCTGTAATTGCTTCTCTGCTGGACATGGGCATTAGCAGGTCGATCCATATCCCTAGCCTGTTTCTATCTTTTCCTAGAGTGATAAATCTCTGGAGAGGTGAAGTTCCAAGACACATTGGTGGCAGACTTCTCATCTGTCCAGAGAAGTCAGGATGGAATCATGATGGTACCTGTAACTTGTGTCTGGAAGGTGACATAACATAAAGTGAGGCAAAATGGTTAATGAACAGGAACCAAAAAGAATGAACAGAGCAGATGGGATTAGGGATTTTACGCCTGTCCTTGCGCTTTGCGCCACATGCACTTAACCCTCTGCGCCACCGCCCGACCCCGCCTCATAGAACAATTTAAACCCACTGACAGAGTTTGATCATCTTATGTATCTGAAACATTAAATACTTAGACTAAAGAAATATTATACTTAGAGTTACAGTCTAGGCAGTTAGAGAACTTTAAGTATTAAATCTATTTTTCCCCTGACGTGTTGCATGAATTGCGATTTATGGGATTATAAATTAATAGGATTATAATTTCATACCTTTCCCACCACTGAAGCTCTGTGCACACCCTCCAACCACTTAGATAACCACTATAGTTTTCCATAATCTAAATATGGGTTGGCTTTTCTTTGTTTGTTTGTCTGAAGTACAGTTTTCTTTTTTTATCAGAGCACTGTTCAGTTCTGGCTTTTGGTGGTGCGGGGGGTAGGGTGGGGGGGGGCTTTGAACCTGGGACTTTGGAGCCTCAGGCATCAGAGTCTGTTTGCATAACCATTATGCTATCTACCCTCCACCCATGTTCAGTTTTCTAAATTTCACATGAGTGAAATCATACTGTAGTTGTCCTTTACCTTCCTTCTTACGTCACTAAGCATAATCATCTTGAGTTGCATCCATTTTCTCCCAGAGGATAGAAATTCATTTTTTAAAATTATTGCTGAATAGTACTCCACTGAATATATGTCTCGTAAGTTTTTAATGCATTATTTCTTCTTTTTTTGGACAACTCCAAGCTATATATTGTTTTGTGTTATATTTATTTATTTATTTTCCCTTTTGTTGCCCTTGTTGTTTTTTATTATTATAGTTATTATTGTTGCTGTTGTTAGAGAGGATAGAGAGAAATGGAAAGAGGAAGGGAAGACAGAGAGGGGAAGAGAAAGAGAGACACCTGCAGGCCTGCTTCACTGCCTGTGAAGCAACTCCCCTGTGGGTGGCGAGCGTGGGGCTCAGCCGGGATCTTTACTCTGGTCCTTGCGTGGGGCATCCTTCTTATTACCACAACTGGTCTCTTCTATACTTTTATGTGTTAGTTTGTCATCTCTTATAGTTGTTTGTACATCAAAGATTGTGTCTTAGTCCATATCAGTATCCCCATTGCCTAACAAAGATTTATCCTAGTTTGAACTAGGAAAAGATCTAGAAGAGGTCTTGGTACGTTTTATCACCAAAGTAAAAATCCTTTTTTATAGTTGATTCTACACAAAGAGGGTGGGAAACATTTATTTTTCTGTGTTATCATTTCCCACAGCACAGTCCAACTTACACAGATATATGAGGTCTGCTAACTTTCTTCTATTGTTTTTCTCCTTCTTTTGCTTACACTTCCCGCTACAACTTCCTCACCCCCTGCCCAGAATATGAACTTCAATGGAAAGAGGCAGCATTCAATCTATGAAGCCAGAGCTTTCCCCTTCTTCAAGTGAAGCAACAATAAGCCAAGTCAGCATTTCCTTTCCTAAGTAATACTGGCTAACTTTCTTAGTACACCTTTGATGTATTTTTGTGCTGACACAAACTTTAAGTCTTCGTCTGCCTTAACTAATCATTTCTACTCAGCAAAGGATTTTTTTCAGGAAATGAAAGAGAAGTCAAATATTATTTGTCACATAAATATTTAATGTACAAAACAGTGGAGGTACAAGAAAATTAAGAGGCTGGTGTGCAGATGGATAAATGAATGATGTGTCTCGCCTCTGTTTATGGCTCTGGCTCTGGCTCTGACTAGTGCCTCCCTGATCACACATTTTGCTCCTGATCCATGGGGAATCTCTTGAATTCCAGGAATCTGATTTCAGGTAGTGACCAGGATCCAATTATTTGTAGATCAACTTGATACTGATCACTGTTCTGATGTCCTGAAATACCCTGACTCAGGTTCTGTATCCCTATATTCATCCACTTGAAAAGACAAACTTTTTGTGAAAGAGTTCACAGAGCAGACATCAATTCATCAGTAAACATTCATTGAGCACTAAGTGCCAGATCCATGTATTTGTTTTTGCTAGAGATGTTGTCCTCACAGTCTCACTGTTCCACACATCAGACTAAACTTGCCCTAGAAAATGTAGATGCCTAGTCCTGCCTCTTGCCTAACCACCAAGTGTCTTTCCTAAAAGTGGACTCTTGCCAGAGTCTGGTAAAATGAGGAAGTATGGAGTCCAGGAAGGTGGAGAATATAGTTCCAGAGATTCCTCTTGCTTGCTTTCTTCTTTTCCTTTTATTTCCACTCAAATTTCAAATCCTTTTTCTTTCCTGATTTCAGTTACCAGTTCTGAGTAGCCATTTCCCACCATTTAGGAAAACCCCTTCAGGATTCAACATCACCTCTCTTCTAGAAGTTCTTCCTCTATTCCCCTTCATCTGAGCTATGTGCTTGTTCATCATGACAGGTGTAGAGAGCAGCTCCGCGTGTCCCTGAAAGATAGGACTTGTCCAGTCAGGAGTTCAGTCAGTAGACCACCTACCTCCATTGTCAGTTCCTCTGGGGTCAACCTGACCTGTAGAAAAATGCTTTGCCTGGAATGATACATTTGCACTCACTGGTATATGTAAGACAAAGGGCATAAAGACCTCAATCATTTCGCCCGGCAAGCAAATATCTCAGAGTCCTTGGCTGCATTGTGATCCTATAGGTTCTGTGTTTTTCTCTGCCTAGTCCTGCTCTATTCCTGTTCAGTTGTCGATCACCAATGAATACCTAGTACCCCCCCCAAGTCATCTGTGTATACCTTTAGAGAGCCCAACTCTGAAATTCATCCATAAAGAATATATAGCACATTAGAAAAAAAAAACACTTAGAAATATTCCCTGGGTAGGTGGAAAAGAGTGTAGAAGGGAGAAAGACAGACATCCAGTCTATGAGTTAGAATATTGTCTTTATATGATCTTAAACAATTTACCTTCCCAGAGCCTTGGTTTCTTCTTTTCTAAGAAGAGGTAGTAGTAGTTTGTACTTTATAGAATGATTGTGATGATTCAATGATAAGTATACCTAAAATGGTATGAGCTCAGGAAGTGTATGGCATGTATTAACTTTTAGTCCCATTTGCTTTTTCTATCACTGTATTTTAACACAGTGAAAATTCAATTGTTTCTGTTCCTTAAAGACTGAGACAATTTCTTATTTACTGTTGTGCTGTTTGTACCTAGCACACATTTTTTTTTTTACAGAACACAATTTTAATAAATGTGTGTTCCATGACAAATTCACATTTTGACTTTACAGAACTACAGATGAGGGAACTCAGTAAAAAAAGTTACACCAACAAATGGCACAGTTAAGATTTGAACCTGATTTTGTCTTATTCAAAGTAAACTAGTTTCCTTCACAGGTTTTTGGAGTTGCATATGGTGATGGGAAATGCCCACTTAAGTCTGGCACTGAGATCAGTGGGAACTGCAGCCAGTTTGAACTGGGCGTGGGGGTTGGTTTTGAAGTTGTCTTTCATTTTTAGTAAGGTGGACAAAAAAAGGGTGTAGGCTGGAAGAAGACAGAGACCTCCTGCCTAAGTATCTGGTGAATCAATTATCTATCTATAATTAACTGCCCACCCCTAAACTCAGCGACTTAATATAGCAGAATTCCTTAAGCCATGCTTATCTAGGAATGACCTAGCTGGGTCCTTACTTTATGATCACCCTCAGAGCTTCAGTCAAATATTGCTACAGTCCAAGTCACCTGGAGACTCAAGTGGGAGAGGAGGGGTATCTAGCTTCCCTCAAGTGCTAAATGGTAGGATTCAGCTCCTCACTGTTTTTTTTTTATCATGAAGTCTTGAAGATCTCACCACATGACATGTTCCTTTATCTGAATGAGTGAAATGATCCAGAGAGAGTTTGATGACATGACTAGCATCACACTCTTTTTAAAACTTGTTTATCATTAATATTGCTATTCTATTCATTATGAGGTTGATGATTATTGCCAGCATGGCTATCACTGGGACTCCGTGGTGTCTGCATGGCAAATTCACTGCTTCTGGTGGCCACTTTTGCTTATTTATTTATTTATTTATTTATTTATTTATTTATTTATTTATATTATGATAGAGACAGAGAGAAATAAGGCAAGAGATGGAAAGAGACGGGGAGAGAGAGAGAGAGAAAGAGAGAGAGAGACTTGCAGCCCTGCTTCACAACTCATGAAACGTCCCCCCTGCAGGTGCGACCAGATACTTGAACTCCAGTCCTTACGCATAGTAAAGTGTCTATAATAAGGTACATCACAATCTGACCTATAACGTCACACTCTCCGGTAACCTGATTTTGGAAATGACATCCCGTTCGCTGTATTCTGTTCTTTAGGAACAAGTCAGTTAGGGATAACAAGTCCAAGTCCATAGGATAACCAAGGAGCAGGCATTCCATAAAGGGATTCCTACAAAAAGAATGTTATGGACTGAAAAATGTATGTTGCCTCCTTCAGCTCTTATGGTGAAGGTCTGATCTTCAGTATATCAGAAAGTGATCTTAGTTGGAGATAGAATCTCTACATAGGTGATGGAGTCAAAATGTAGTGATGACCGTGGCTGCTAATCCAGTCTGAGTGGATTCTGTTGGTTGTTTGGTTTATTTTTATAACAGGAACAAGTTTGAAGACAGACATACCATCAGGAAAAGGAGAGTGTCGCATGAATAGGAAGACAGTTATTTATAATAAGTAGACTGAAACATATTCTTCCTCAGAGTTATTGGAAGGAATGAACTCTTACAAGACCAATGTTTTGAACTTATCTCTAGAACTGTGAGAACATGACGTTTATGTTGCTTGACCCTCTCAGTTGACATGGTGCTCAGAGTGCTTTTAGGGGAGAGTGTTTTCTTTTCTTTTCTTTTTTGTCGTCATTGGGGCTTCATCACACTAGACTGCTTTTTTTTCATATAGGAGAGAGACAGGGACTAGACACAAACAGACACACACACCCACCTCCCCCCCCACACACACACACACAGAGAGAGAGAGAGAGAGAGAGAGAGAGAGAAAGACACCACAGCACAGTGCTAAAGTTTTCCTCCAGTGCTATGGGGCTGGGCTCAAACCTGGGCTGCATACTTGGCAACACAGGTACATTATCCAAGTAAGGTAGTTTGCTAAGTTTTTAATTTTGTTTTATTTAAACTTCTTTTTTAAAAAATCTTTAAATTTTATCGGTTAGATATAATCAGAGAGAAATTGAAGCGGGGAGAGATAGAGCAGGAAAGAGATAAAGGGGCACTTGGAACACTGCTTCACTACTTGTGAAGCTTTTTCCCTGCAGGTGGTGGCCAGGGGCTTGAACCCAGGTCCTTGTGTATTGTCATGTGTGTGCTTAACTAGTTGTGCTGCCACCTGGCCCCTCTTTTTTATTCCATTACTTTCTGACCAGAGCACTGCTTACCTGTGGCTTATGGTGATGCTGTGGGTTGAACCTGGACTCTTCAAGCCTCAGGCATGAGAGTCTGTGTTATCTCTCTGACCCTGAGGTACTTAGTAATGCTAGGTCTGGCTCACTTACACAGTGGTCCCTCAGAACCACTTCTGAAATGACCTATCCCAGTGGCCTAAAGTCTGGTAAGTTTAGCCTGATGACAAAGAAAAAAAACTGACTTGGGAAAAAAAAAAATCAAATTTGCATGTTTCAGTGACTGACAGAGACAGTGGGAGAAGGAAAGAAAAGATGCCTATGTCCACCTGGCCTTGAATATGGTTTAGGTAACAGCAGTGAGGGTTGATCAATGGTTGTTAATAAAGTACTATTTTGAGTGGAATTCAAATTATACAAGGTAAGAGTAGCCTACAGTTCTCATTTCATAGAAGAAGGTGACTTTTCTGGCTTTCTTGCTCAGGATGGCTCCCTGAGGGCAGAGACTTCTGTTATTCTCCTTCATGGACTCCTTGCCTTTAGCATAAAGGCAGGTGCAATCTCTGAGTCAATGTTCCAGGAAGATACAAAGGAACACAACTAGCTTCCTTTGGTTTATAAATTTGGGCCCCACCCTGACTCTGGGGATGTTCCTAGTTCTTGTTCATCTTATCAGTATCACCTGCTTTGTAAGCTTAGACACTGAGGGTACATCCACCAAACCCTCACAGTCCAGTCAAGTTCAGCTGCAGAACCCTGGGGGACCAGCTGGAAGGTGCATGATGTAACCACATCTCCTGGCTTGGTATTAGACCCCTCTAATTTGGTTTTGAAAACATGTGGTTTTGTCTTGTTCAAATATTGATTTTAGGTAACTTGAGCCTGGCAAAAAAGACCTCTGCTGAGGCCAGTGAGGCTGTTTGTTGCCTTAATGACATTTCTGCATGTTTGTATAACACGGGTTGGTGGTTGAGTAGTTTCTCCCAGGGAAGATTTATGGGACTTTACAATTTGGAAGATATTGAGGCAAACTGTTGATGAAGGACCACAGCATAAATCAGACCCACTCAGGCTAACAAAGGACACTTCAGAAACTTTGCCAACTGCCTCTCTCCAATGTGTAGTGAGAGGCTTGGATTAGGTCAGTTGAATTTAGAGTGTTGCTTCTTATAATCCTTGAAATTCAAGGAGTAGTTAGGAGGAGGCAGAGAAGAGGCATGTTTCAGGGTGTGACGTTGAGTAGACAGGGTGACACAACCTTCTAGAATTTTATTGATTTTATAATTGTGGTTTTTACTAGATCTCTGCAGGTGAACATAAAGATTTTGAAAACCACAAGAATAGAAGGCTTTTGACACTCCTTGCCAGTTAAAACCCTGGCACTAAATTACCCTGGGTTCTAAGAGGAAACAGATGCCTCATTTTAATAGGGTTATTGAGAAGTCTTCAAGAAGGGTCTATTAGTAAAGATATGAATGAAGTTATGGAAACAAACAAGGGATGGTGAAGTAATCAGGGCTGGTAGCCTTGGAAAGAGACAGTTCTGTCTTCAGCACAGATTTACTTGATGGACTTGAGATCTTTGGCAGCAGAACATGGCCATCACTAAGCAGGACCTTTTGGGAAAGAGCAAGGCATAGATACTCGAAGGTCTCAAACTCTCTCTCTCTCTCTCTCTCTCTCTCTCTCTCTCTCTCTCAGTCTCAGCTTTCCTCAGAGTGTCTCACTGCCTGAACTCACCTGGAGGTCAGGAGGTCAGTGTGGGCCATGAAGGTGGGGAATGGTTTTGTAGGGGTGAAAGGGAACCACTTCACCTATATCATCATCTTTGCAGACCATGGTAAGATGGCAGGAACTGGAAGCTCCTGCTTCTGCTCCGATCTGTGTTTATCACTCACCTTCAGCCAGACATCTCATGTTTTTAGCTACTTTGTTTCTCTCTTTTTTCCCTGTAGATTCTTTTTTTTTTATTTAAAAAATGAGACATTAATAAAACCATAGGATAAGAGGGGTACAACTTCACACAATTCCCACCACCAGAACTCCGTATCCCCTTCCCTCCCTTGATAGCTTTCCTATTCTTTATCCCTTTGGGAGTATGGACCCAAGGTCATTGTGGGCTGCAGAAGGTGGAAGGTCTGGCTTCTGTAATTGCTTTCCTGCTGAACATGGGTGTCGACTGGTAGATCCATACTCCCAGCCTGCCTCTCTCTTTCCCTAGTGGGGAAGGGCTCTGGGGAAGCAGAGCTCCAGGACACATTGGTGGGGTCGTCAGCCCAGGGAAGTCTGTTTGGCATCATGATAGCATCTGGAACCTGGTGGCTGAAAAGAGAGTTAACATACAAAGCCAAACAAATTGTTGAACAATCATGGACCTAAAGGCTGAAATAGATGAAGTGTTGGGGGTCCTCCATTTTGTAGATAGCTAGTAGGCATATTTTAGTTATATTTCAAAGGACATATAGCTATAATAGTGGTTTTTTTTTTTTTTTGCCTGAGACAGAAATCTGATATGCAGGTGGATCCAATTTATTGTCTGGGGAGGTGATGTCATGGCTGGAAAGGGACAGAAAGCTGAATCAGGCCAGAGAGTAGCTTGGGAGAGGTGTATAAATATTGTTGATTGTAAACCCCATTGATATGATTTGGTCTGGGGCCCATATTCAGCTTAGGAGCTTATGTGACCTCTACATCCCTGTATATCTGAGCTCACATTCTGTGGTTGTGACTAGGAACATTCCAAGCTGCCCCAATATCAACCCATCTTCCTCAGGTGTAGCATAGAGTTTGTTGTCCATCCTCTCTTCGGTGGATGGAACATTCCCTACCATTATTGATCCAAATTGAGGGCACCATTCCATGGGGGGCCCACAAAGAGGTCTATTTTGTTGTTCTTGATAGAGATGACTGGTAACAATGGAGAGAGGGATTTATTTGAGGTCTAGGCCCATCATGTCTGTTTGGGAATCTCAGGACTTCCCGAATAGGGCTCCAGCTGATGGGGTGGCCTGATAGTGACTAAAGAGTCATCATTAAAGTATGCCAGTCTCTTGCCCTTATTCAGCTTTTGCAGTCCTTGCTTTGCTAAGGTTAGCTTTGGAGTTAGTGCGAGAACTGTACTAGGAGGTAGGTGAGGAGGATATCTAAGACTAATTAGATACTATTTTGTTAGGAACTTTATACTGACTCATTGTGTACTTTTGCTTTCAGTTATATATTTTGCCTTAGTTTATGGATACATGTGAACATATGCTCTACCTCACAGGACCTGGTCTATATCTAGATTTTGGGACTTTGTTAGGAAGTGAATGGAATGGAATTAGAGACTCCTATTAAAGGGAAGGTCTCAATCAAGTAATGAAGCTGAAGTGTTGTCATTCCACACCTGAAGTCTCTGGATACAGTCTGAAGTGAAGCATACTGAGGTGGTACTCATTGCATTGATTAGGTTGAGATCAGTGGATGCAATATTACTTGGTATGAATTGAGAGAAGCATGCAGGAAAGTGAGCCCCACCCTAGAAGTTCCAAGACTGGGGGAAATATAGGCTCTATAGAGGAAATGTGAGGTTACTGCTGTCTTTGAGTTCAAGAAGACAATAGATATTTATTGTTATAATCACATTATTTGGTAATTGGGTTAACTTTGAAAAATCCTTTTGTTAGAATTTGCTATATCATACCCAACATCACCATAATTTATATCCTTTGACATTATTTTGCTGTGCCACTGGTTGCTTCTGTTCTCCCTGCTCTAGGCTTTTGAGAGAGTCAATATATCAAAGACTCAGCCTATGCTTTAAAAAGTCTCAGTCTGTGCTTTAAAAAGTTTGAGACATACAATCAATTTTCCCCTCTCATATTAATTAAATAGTGATTTATATGACTACAAATCAAAATGGTGGTTTCTTTAAAGATCTTCAGTTTTATGAAAAATTATTCTTTTCCTGCTTGAACACAGATTATTGGAGTTGAAATAAGGTGGGGGGGAGATCACAATGGTTATGCCAAAAAAAAAAACAAAAACTCTGATGTTAAGAGTCTGAGGTCCCAAGTCCAATTACCTGCACCACCATAATTAGTCATTACTGAGCAGCGCTCTGGTTAAAAAAAAGTAAACCAGTTATGAACATTTGACTAGTAATGTGTTTCAATATTTATTTATTTTTCTTTATTGGTTTGATTGTTTCAATATTCTGTCTCTCAGTAGTGAGGTGATACTGGGTGAAGCATGCTAACTTGATGAACTTTGGTATCTCACCTGAGCAATAGAGGCAGTCATAATATCTTACAGCGTCAGAACAGTAACACAGTGATTTCAAACTCATATGTATGTATGATTAAGCCCTAAGTTAGGAGTCAGTTGGCAATAGTCTTCACTCCCACATGAATGATTATTGGGAAACACTCATATATACTGTAAAGTCCTCATTCTTTATTAATCTCTTTATCCTTATCTCTTTCTCTTCCTTAGGTTTCTTGGTCAAAATCTAGGTGTTTGGAGGACGTTCTCTTTGACTGGTGCCAAAATGCATTTTATGAGATGGTCTGTAACCCGGAGGTGGACCCCAAACTTAAACTTTGGATTCAGCTCTTCCAACTCTACCATTTCTTTTTGGTTATACAAACAAATATTATGCCATCTATAGGACATGTCAGTGTATCCTGGAGTCTCACTGAGCATCAGGTTCTTGCTTTCTCTCAGGCACGTGCAATTCAGTCAGGACAGGATGGTCCCAGCTGCGATCTTTGGCACATAAGATCCTAGCTCCCATCAAAAACATAATAGAGAGGGAGAGCCATGCGCTTTGGTGACCTGAAGCAATAACTTCTTTCCCTTTTTACTAAATGCCACTCCGCTAGGTCCCAGGGAGACAAATAACCAGTTCACATTTCAGCAGCTAGTTTCGGCTGTAAGTCTTTACAATTTAGCCTAGCTTTCATCAACAATGAGAATGAGGTCATAGGAGGAGGGAGACAGTGGAGAAGACCCCTGTAAGTGTAACAGTAAACCATGCTGTCAGGAAGCGGGAGAGAACCCTTGAGTCATGGGGTCCTCGGCAGAAGTCTTTGAGAGGTAAATAACTTCAAAAGTCATTGTCTGGAAGATAAAGTGTGTGCTTTTATGTGTACCAAAGGTTACTTGTAGAGTCTTCCTTCATTGGGTTATTTTAATTAGGGTAAAATGAGCAAGGACAGGAATGGTGAGAGGAAGGATAATAGATTTCTAGATCCAAAAAGAGATATGGTGGACTAGGTAAGAACATATATATATTCTCCTACCTGATAATTACAATGTAGTTATGATCATTTGAATTTGGAGTTTTACCAGCCATTTTGGACCACGAGATAGAAGTTAAAGCTCTAGATGACAGAACTACCAAAGAGAAGGAGGAAGAAATTCAGATGTCTGAGGTTATCATAAAGTTGCCTAATAATTCTGAATTTCTTACCCCTGATATATTTTTTCTTTTTTAAAATCATGGTTTTAAAAAAGTCATATAACTTGACATTAGTTACTAAATGCTTTAAAGTGTATACTTCAGTGACATTTAGTAAATTAACTAGGTCGTACTATGATCACTTCTAGTTCAAAGATGAAAAAGTAATTCTACGAATATTGAGGAGTCTCTATTTCCCCATCTTTCTCAGTCCTTGGAAATCAACTGGTTTTAGCCTCTATATAGATTTGCCTATTATGAGAATTTTGTACAAATGGAATAATTCTGTGTGTGACCATACACATTTGGTTTCTTTCACATAACATATATTTTTAAATTTATTTATAAAATGGAAATATTGACAAGAAGTGCAATTACACACAATTCCCACCACCAGAACTCTGTATCCCATCACCACCATTTGAAGATTTCCTGTCCTTTAAACCTCTGGAAGCATGGACCCAGGATCCTTAAGGGGTGCAGATGGTGGAAGGTCTGGCATCTGTAATTGCTTCTCCACTGAACATGGGCGTTGGCAGGTTGATCCATACTCCCATCCTGTCTCCGTCTTTCCCTAGTGAGGTAAGGCTCCAGGGAGGCAGCGCTCCAGAAGACACTGGTGGGGTCATCTGCCCAAGAAAGTCCGGTTGGCATCCTGGTAGCATCTGGAATCTGGTGGCTGAAAAAGTAATGAGATACAGAGCAGAACAAATAGTTAAATAATCATGAACCTGAAGGCAAGAATATAGCAGATATAGGGTTTCCATTCTGGAAAAAGCTAGGAAGTCTGCTTTAGGTATATTCCAAGGCCCTTATGACTTTATTAGTTTTTGCCTGAGCCTGACAGCTAATATGCAGGTGGATGAAAAGTATTGTCTAGGGAAATGGTATCAGAGTTGGCAATAGGACTAGAAAGCTGGATCAGGGCAGTGAGTAGCCCTCCAATATGGGAAAAGCATATAAACATTGTTAACTGTAAACCCCATCGATTTTGTCTGGGACCCATGTTTGTCTTAGGAGCCTATGTAACCTCTGCATCCTTGTAGGTTTGAGTTCATATTCTGTGGTCACAGGTAGGAACATACAAGGCTAATTTCAGAACCCATTTCCTCAAGTGGTAAAGTATTGTGTTCTATTCTTAGTCATCTTTATCTTAGTTGATAAAACTCCATCTTTCCTTTTTAAAAAAAAAACTGTATTTATTTACTTATTTGTTGGATAGAGACAAAGAGAAATTGAGAGGGAAAGGGAAATAGGGAGAGAGACACCTGCAGTGCTATTTCATGATGTGTTATAATCCACCTGAAGGTGGGGTTGGGGATTTGAATCTGAGTCCTTACACATTGTAATATGCAATGCCATTTTTGTAACTACAAAAGCCAAACGCCTTGGGGTCACCCTTCATTCCTCTTTTATGTGCCATAGTTGAGCTATGAATATACCATGTTGGTCTGGTCTTCAATTGTTTTTCTTTCTTCTTTTTTTTTTTTTAGAATCATCCATGTTTCATTTATTATTTCCTTTGTACAAATAGACAGGATCTTCCAAATTCCTAGTTTCCTTACAAGCCCCCTAGCTTCTCCTATTGTACCACCCCCTACAGTAACTGAGTAATTCTTCTAACGCACCTGAAACTTGGTGGCTGAAAAGCATTAAGATATAAAGCAGAACAAATTGTTTAATAATCAGGAACCCTCGGTTCGAGCCCCGGCTCCCCACCTGCAGGGGAGTCGCTTCACAGGCGGTGAAACAGGTCTGCAGGTGTCTGTCTTTCTCTCCCCCTCTCTGTCTTCCCCTCCTCTCTTCATTTCTCTCTGTCCTATCCAACAACGACAACAATAAAACAATAAAGGCAACAAAAGGGAATAAATAAATAAATAAAATATTTTTTTAAAAAAGAAATAATCAGGAACCCTATTATAACAAATCAGATTTGGGGGTCTTCATATTGGAAGAAGCTAGGAACTCTTTTTCAGGTATATTGGAAAGGCTCCTGACTTTACTATTTAATGCCTGAGCCCAACAGCTAACAAGCAGGTGAGCTGAATCTTAGTCAAGTATCCTTTTAAGCTGGAAGCAGAGTTATATTTAACTACAAGTAACAGACAAGAGGGCAATGTGAACAGGAGGTAGAGACTGGAGTAGTGTAACTATGAACAAAAGAATGGTAGAAGTCACAAGAAGCCAGATGAAGCAAGAAATAAATTCCTTCTATAACCTTTTCACAGACCCTGATTTTGGGCCAGTGAAACTGAGTTCAGACTCCTAGTATCTAGAAATGTAAGATAATAATTCTCTATTGTTTCTGATCAACAAATTGGTGCTGATTTATCATAGCATTCACAGGAAACTAGTACACTGAATTATAATATTTTGTCTCATCAATGACCCCTGGGAACATCAGAATTCAGAACAGGTATGTATAGCACAACATAGGAAATAAAGTTACAGAAAAACAAATGGGCTTATCAGGGGTTATGTGGATGACAAATAGTGTAATTAAAGCTAAAACCTAGTGCTCACATGAAAATTTTCAAAAATCATTCAAAACTACCTTGACTTAATAATCTTTACATTTTTCATGGAAACTCAGAGCATGGACTTATTTATTACTTATTGGACAGAGACAGAAGTCTAGAGGTATGGAGGGCACAAGGAGGGGGAGAGAGAAAGACCCCTGCAGCACTGCTTCACCTCTTGTGAAGTTCTTTCCCCCTCCTCCCATCCCCCATGGGGACTGAAGCTTGTTGGAATAAGCTTGCAGACTGTAATATGGGTGCTCAGATAGGTGTGCCACCACCTGTTCCACTCAGACTATATTTTATTCCTTTTTTTGTTTATTTTTTAATCAATAGGGAATTCTGTATGCAGTGAGGTCAAGGGTCATTCTTTAAATCATGATAGAGGAGCTTAGAACCCAGGATAGGAGATAGTGAATTTGTAGTTCACAAAACTTACATGCAAGAGGTCTGCATGTTCAATCCCCAGCACAAGCAATAGGTAGAGGTGAATGGTGTTCTGGTTAAAACAGCCACAAAGTTGGGTAGGGTCTTTGAATTCCTGTCCTTATCCTTTTCTTCTCACCTCCTTATTTGATGAGTTCAAAGGCTGGATAAGGAGGTTCTGTCATAAACTTTCTGCCAGTCTGGCTACAGGCACCTCCTGCTTATCAGTCTGACCTTTGGTTTTCCATGGCAAACCCCTGTGTGGAGGAAGCAGCAACAGGGAGCCAAGGCTCAGTATTGTCCTTATTTAGAATTGCTTTCACTTAAACTAGCTCTGCTCTTGCAAAACATGTTTATTCTGATTTCCTCTCCCTCCTGGCGGCCTGACCAGTGTGAGAGCCCAGCAGCTCCAACTCTCAAGACCTGAGCCAAGCAGAGCAAGAGAAGGAGGGAAGGAAACATGAGACTGAGGTGAAAGGACTTGGGAGGCCATGCTGTCTCTTCTCAAGCGGTGCACCAGAAGGAATGGGCCATGGGGAGAAAGTGACCATTCAAAACATACCCGTTAGGTTGGTCAGATTCTAAAATTCAGCTTTAGAATAACAATAATAATGGTGAGCTCAGTAATGTATTTACTTCTTCTTAGTTGCTATAGATCAAGTACTCCATTAAGTCACATATGTACTGTATTTCATTTGTACATCAAGATAATATTATTTAAATTGTACTTTGAATAACCTTAGTTTAAGAATGAAGAGATAGACTTCAAGGGGTTAGATCATCTGGGAAGTTAGGCAGGGGAACTGAGAGCTGTAGCCAGGCAAGGGCTAGAGTATGATCTTTACATGACACTCATCTCTAGGGGACTCATTGCATATCCTTTGTGTTAGAAGAGTGAGGTTCAGGGGAGATAACATAATGGATATGCAAAATGACTTTCATGGATGAGGATCTCAGTTCAGTCTCCTGCATCACCACAAGCCAGAGCTGAACTATGCTCTGGAGAAGAATAAAAGAGAAAAGAAAAAGAAAAAGAAAGAGGCTGGGTGGTGGTGTACCTGGTTATGGTGCGCAAGGACCGGGGTTCAATCTCCCGGTCTCCACCTGCAGGGGGAAAGCTTTGCGAATGGTGAAACAGGGCTGCAGGTGTTTTTCTCTAACTCTATCTCTCTATCTCCCTTCCTCTCAATTTCTGACTATCTCTATGCAATAAGTAAAAAAATAATGATAAAATTAAAAAAGAAAAAAAAAAAAAGAAAAGTCTTGCTTAAGGTCACATAATGAGTTCCTAATTGAACTTTCCCCTAGACTTCTAGGAGTGTGTATGAGTGTGTGCATATGTATGCACATGCCTGCCTAATTTTATTCCAGTATAAAGTGTAATTTTAAAAGGTAGAAAAAGAAGTTGACTATTTCTCACCTGCTATAATTTTAAATGCTCACTGTTCCCTTTCCTCATCCTTTGAATCCTGCTTTCAAGATGATACTTACCATGGGAACAATGTATTTCTTCCATGAGCATATTTGACATAAATTGACAGTAAGAAAAAGAGAAAGCCCCCAAACTGAAGGGGGAATATGCCGGCCAAATTCCTTATAAAAAAACTTTACCTTGGGAGTCGGGCTGTAGCGCAGCGGGTTAAGCGCAGGTGGCGCAAAGCACAAGGACCGGCATAAGGATCCCGGTTCGAACCCCGGCTCTCCACCTGCAGGGGAGTCGCTTCACAGGCGGTGAAGCAGGTCTGCAGGTGTCTATCTTTCTCTCCTCCTCTCTGTCTTCCCCTCCTCTCTCCATTTCTCTCTGTCCTATCCAACAACAACAATAATAACTACAACAATAAAACAACAAGGGCAACAAAAGGGAATAAAAAAATAAATATTAAAAAAAAGAAAATACAATTAAAAAAAAATCTTTACCTGGAGAACATCCTGTGAAAGTTTTATTGATGTTAACACATGGATTCTTCCCATTCTTCTGAGGATACCCCCATTTACAGAGGAGAAGAATGAAGTTCACCTGTCCACAGCAAATATCTGTCAGTGAGGTGCAGCTGCTGTTCCAGCCTGTGTCTTCTGCTGGACTTGGCCAGAGTGCAAAAAATAGTATGAGCACATTGGATGTCTCCTAGGCCAGAGCTTTCCATGTCCAGCCACCATTCTGACTTGTTATTATTTGCAAATGATGATGTGCTGAAAATTTTGATTGGTCTCTGTGGAAAGAGGGAAAGTAGGAAAGAAAGACTCCTCAGTGAACTTTATTTGTAGTCAGGGAAAAGCAACCCCCTCAAAAAAAAATGCTTTTCTTCTCAAATCATTCTCTCATGGGATCTAGAATACATATCTTCAAAGAACCTTTCTAAAATGTGTGCTGTGCACAGATGGGAGTAGCCTTCTTCTCAGTGACTGGTCCCTCATTGAGATTTAATACAAATGCCAGTATCTGAATGGAGAACAGGGTCAATAAAAGGAATGAGACCCAGGTTCAAGTGCTGCCCCTGCTGCATGGAAAAACGCTTTGGTGCTGTGGTCTCTTTTACTCTCTCTCTCTCTCTCTCTCTCTCTCTCTCTCCCTCTCTCCCCCTGTCTCTATATAAAAGAAATATGTAAGTAAATAAAGAAAATAAAAACACTGGATAAATGTGTGAATGGAAGGGGCAAAGATAATCCTTCCCTGTCTAAGGAGGCTACTTTGGGGACTGAGCAAAGTCTGATCATATGGTACCCTTTTCATTTACACAAATACACCACACACACACACACACACACACACACACACACACACATTTTTCCCTCAGGATTATCGATGGGGCTGCGAATCCACTGCTCCTGGAGAACATTTTATTTTTCATGTTACTGGACAGGACAGAGGGAAATTGAGAAGGGAGGGGAGATAAAGAGGGAGAGAGAAAGATAGACACCTGAAGACCTACTTAGACCCTTGTGAAGTGACTCCCCCTGCAAGTGGGCAGCCAGGGACTGGAACCCAGATCCTTACGTGGGTCCTTGTGTTTAGTACTATATGCACTTAACTGGTTGCTCCACTTCCCAGGCCCCAACATAGTTTTATCCTACTGTTGTCCTAATTAACCTCCACTTATTATTGGCCTTCTAGGATATCACAATATTTTTTACAAATTTCATAATTGTCCTTACACATGGTGATAGTGACACCAGTTTAAAAAGGATAAGATGGTTTTATTCAGAGTATGGATCAACCTGTCAGCACCCATGTTCAGCAGGAAAGCAATTACAGAAGCCAGACCTTCCACCTTCTGCATCCCATAATGACCCTGGGTCCATACTCCCAGAGGGATAAAGAACAGGAAAGCTGTCAGGGGAGAGGATGGGATATAGAGTTCTGGTGGTGGGAATTGTGTGGAGTTGTACACCTCTTATCCTGTGTTTTTTGTCAATGTTTCCTTTTTATAAATAAAAACTAAAAAAAAAAATTCTGGGCTTCTAACTTTCTTTTTTCACCCAGTAGTGAACAGTGTAAGCTGAAGATTCTCACCAAGTTGGGAGGAAATATTGACAAAATTAAATTTTGATTTTTCTCCTCTACATCTTAGGTATGATAGTTTTATCACTTTATCGAGGACATTTTGATTTGCAGGATTTTTCTTGCCATAGGGGTACCAGTTACATATTTCCCTAAGATATGTGTTAGTATGCTATGTACGACAATTTTTTGCTTTTCCTATATCATGTGCTATTAAAGATAAAACAACCCACAAAAATATATAAAATAAACTCCTAAAGAGCTAGACAAAATGTAAAGTTACTGGATAGACTTATTTGAGAAAGGTAAATCCCAAGCAGTTGTTAAATTAGCAAACTTTTTCTACACAGGATCGTTTTCCTGCTTTCTAGGGTGGATTTACAAGGACAAATGGTACGGGCAGTGAGGGAGGAAATGATGGAGAGAAGGGTGTTTTCCTGGCTAAGTCAAAACGGATTTTAAATCTCAGATTGACCTTTACTTAATTATATAAAACGTAGAAAGCTGTTTTTTTTGTTAATTTTTTGACATTCAGTTTCCCAGTCTGTCAAGTGGGCTTGCGTTACCTACCTCACAGGATTATTGTGAAACTTAGTAAGAAATGAAAATAGCTGCCAAAGGTGAGAAGCTGATTTGTGTAGTGAATGGTGGCAGCACTTTGAAATGCTCTGCAAACCTTTTTCTTATTAGATTATCTCTAAAGGTAAAGAAGTTTCAGTTCAGAGAACTTGAGGAGAGTATCTAGAATCACAAAGTAAGTAGAAGATCTGGAATTCTACCTATTTCCCCAATCTGGTAACTTCCCACTGCCTCACTGTGGTTTTAGTGCAGATACTTTAAAAATAGTAGAATGATATAGAAAGCCCTTTGTCTCATAAGCAAACACTAAAGACTGCGTGGAAATAATAGAAAGACTGACTTAAGGTCTATCAATATTCACAACTAGTTGTATGTGGGTCATCTTGGACATCTTCCAGTTATGTCCCTATATAACATCTGACGATAACCCCTTGAGAGGCTCTAAGTAATAACTGTCTGATCAAGCCTCAGCTAACCCACAGAACTGTGAGATTCTTGCTGCTTCAAGCCACTCGCTTTGGGGAGTGATCTGATAGGCAGCACTGTAAAACTGAAATACACATTATTTGTCAATAGCTACCATAAAAATCTGTATTTTCAGTTGCATTTATTGGAAAATAAGCCAGAAGTTCAGAATACTTGGGTTGATTGTCTAAGGTCACAAAGTCTGTGGTAAAGGTATATTTGCAAATTAAATCAATTCAATTTCAAATCCCACATTTAAACCTTCAATAAGCTGTTAAAATCAGTTGAGTTAGTCATTTTGTTATTAAGTACTAAGTTGATATAGACAACTGAACCTAGATATTATCTAATATAAGATCTGGGGGAAATTACAAAATAACTCTAACTTATTATTGCTTCCAAAACTGTAATATTTATTTGTGGCATGCAAATATAGAAGTATGCTTTCTATATTTAAGTGATACTTAGGATAAACTGCTCAGTCAAAACTTTGTAGAAATTATCTACACATCTATCAATGGATCCTCTTCTTTTTTCAAGCTTATTCATCCCTGCCACTCCTTAACTTTGTAAAATATCTCTATGCTACCTGCCACCTCCATCATACCTACGTCCTGAGCCCTGATTCAGACTATAGATAAAGAGAAAGACAGACAAAGCAGCACACTGAATAGAGGACATCTGGGGTTATTGGTAAATCTCCTCTAATCTGTCCACTCCCATTTGGCCTTCATCCCATGAGCATGCTTCCTGTTTCTCAGTTCTTTTTTTAAAATATTTATTTATTTATTCCCTTTTGGTGCCCTTGTTGTAGTTATTATTGTTGTTATTGATGTCATCATTGTTGGATAGGACAGAGAGAAATGGAGAGAGATGGGGAACACAGAGAGGGGGAGAGAAAGAGAGACACCTGCAGACCTGCTTCACCTCTTGTGAAGCAACTCCCCTGCAGGTGAGGAGCCGGGGGCTCGAACCGGGATCCTTCTGCTGGTCCTTGCGCTTTGCACCGTGTGCGCTTAAGCAGCTGGCTACCGCCTGTTTCACATTCTGTTTTTCCATCCCTTTTCACCTCACAAGTTTCTGTGTAGTTTTATAACCTCTATGAGAACACTTTGTAAATAACCATGGAATTGTCTGTTATTATGAGTATCTTTCCCTTTGAGTCTTTTCAAAACAAGGGTTGTATTTTTCCATTTTGTCCCCTCCTTCCACTTTCTTTAAAACAATGCATCACATTTGAAATTTGTAATGGCCATCAGTAAAACAATAAAGTTCGGTTAATAAATACAAACATTTTAAAACAGGTGTTAACCTCAGCACTCAACTTGTGTCTGTACTTTGTTTTGGCTGTAGAATTTGAAAAACTCAAAATGTCCAGATGAATGGTTGCAAGACATAGTTTTTAAAGAAGGAGCTTTGTAATCTCAGGGGAGTGGAGTTCACAGAGGGGACAGGCACATTCTCATTCAGAATGTCCCACAGAAACAACTTAACCTGGCAGCACTTGAAATTGGATAACAATCTTGCAATCCAAGAAATAAACAAAGTAGGTTTAGGTTGTGCTTGGTGCTGACTAGGATAAGAAGGGAGTGGGGTCTCAGAGAGTAACTAGGCACAGAGGGGGGAAAGGGGTAGGTACCAAACAATGTTTCACTGAAGAGGCAATGTTTGAGAATATAACTGAAGAGATAATAATTCAGGTCTGGGGGCTGGGTAGTGGTGTACCTGGTTAAGTGTACACATTATGGTGCAAAAGGTCCCAGGTTCAAACTAAGAGAAATCGTCCAGGAAAAAAAAATGTTAAAAAAAAATTAGATAGAGATAGATACATAGATGGGTAGATGATAAATTAGGAGACCAAAATTCAAGTTGTTATACTTTCTAGAATCCAATGTACAGCATGGTAACCATTGTTAACAATTGTTAACAGTACTATTCTACATTATAAAATGATTCTAACAATATGCTTCTAAAATATTCTCACCATAGGATGGATGGGACTCTCTTGACTTTGCAGGTGTCTCTCTCCCTCTCTATTTTCCCTTCCTGTCTTAATTTCCCTCTGTCTCTATAAATTAAAAATATCTCAAAAAATTTTTTTAAAGAGGGAGTTGGGCAGTAGCGTAGTGGGTTAAGGACACATGGTGTGAAGCCCGTGCGCACCAGCGTAAGGATCCCTATTTGAGCTCCCGGCCCCCCACCTGCAGGGGAGTCACTTCACAAGCAGTGAAGCAGGTCTGCAGGTGTCTATCTTTCTCTCCCCCTCCTCTCTCCGTTTCTCTCTGTCCTATCCAACAACAACCGCAACAATAATAGCTACAACAATAAAATAACAAGGGCAACAAAAGGGAATAAATAAATAAATTTAAAAAGAATAAATCAGGTGTACAACAGACTAGGGGAAGAACATTCTGCACAATGTATGAGTAAATAAAACAGGAAGAAGTCTTGGCTTCATTGTTTTTATTTTATTTTATTTTATTTTATTTTTAAGAACCCATACTGCTGTTCTTGCTAGAACACCAACCTGAGCACCTGAGATCACAGGTCCATAGGTCAATCCCCCGCAATACTTTGTGCCAGAACTAAGCAGTGTTCTGGTCTTCCTGTTTCTTTCTCTCTGCCTCTCTCCCACAGTAAGATAAAGAAATAAACCAATATTTAAAAAAAAAACTGCATCAGAACTTCTGCTATACTTATCTAAATTCTCAGCTGACCCTTAGGGAAGCTGAACATCTTTTTGTCAAACATGACACCACATAAGCAACTTTGGGACATAGTTAAGACACAGCTGTTGATAAGGGAAATGTGCTCATAATCCTTGTTCACAGCTGGGAATATTCTAGGCTTCACTCATTTCAGGACCTGTCTTTCATGAGTGGCAGAATAGTGCCTTCCTTCATAAAGTGGGGCAGTCCCTATAATTGTTTCCTTATAGTGAGGGTAAAGTCCTTGAGAGGCCCACAAGAAGACTTATGATGATGTTCCTCATGGAAGTTACCAGTGATGGTGGAGAATAGGATGTATTAGAAGTCTTGGCTCATATTGTCTATGGGGGAACCCAAGATTCCCTGACTAGAGCTCCATGATGGGTGGCCTCAAATTGACAGGAATTCAGAGGTTATGCAGGTTCCTCTGCTAAATATGAATATATAGAGGCCCTAGGTCAGAACGATGGGGTAAACAGTTCATTGTATTCATATAATTCAACTTTGGGAGCTACTCTTTGCCCTAAGCCAATTATCGTTCTATTCGCAACTCCGACACCATCCTCCCAGACAATATTTTTAGTCCACCTCCATATTAGCTATCAGACAAAAATTACTGAAGTCATGGGTTCCTAGGAACATACTTAAAATGGAATTCCTATCTTCTTTCCACAGCAAAATCCCTAATCTCAGCTGCTCTATTCCTGCTTTTTTGGTTCTTGTTTATTGAACACTTTGTCCTGCTTTGTACCTTACTATCTTTCAGCCACCAAGTTTTAGATGCTACTATGGTTCCATCTTGACTCACCAATGTGTCCCAGAACATTACCTCTCCAGAGTACTACCTCACTAAGGAAAGACAGAAATAGGCTGGGGTATGGACTGATCTGCCAACGCCCATGTCCTTCTGATAAGCAATTACAGAAGCCAGAATTTCCCCCTTGCAACCCATAAAGAATTTTGGTCTATACTTCCAGAGGGGGAGAAATGTTAGGGGAAAATGACCAGAGGTCTCTGAACTCTAATTCCATCAAGACCTGGAGAAAGAAAAGGAAAAAAGAAGGACATTTAGAAGTGGCCATGGGTGTAGTTTTTATTTTGAGGGGAGGAGTGGGCAGGACCATGGAATAAATGGGCAAATATATCTATAAATATAGATAGATAATTATAGAAATAATAGTAGACCCACATATGTGGCCTTGGTAAGGCTACTGCAGGTTCCAGTGGAGGGAATTGGGACTTGGAACTCTGGTGGTGGGCCTAGTGTGGAATTACATTCTGTTGCCCCATAGTTTTGTAAATCAATATTATATTACTGATAAAAAAAAAAGGGGGTGGGAGAAATGTGACGGTCACACACAGCTAACTATTGACAAACCATAATGAGGCCCTTGCTTCAAGTTCAAGAGTCCTGACCACACCACCACACCACCCCATAACTAGAAGGTAGAGTTTTACCTAAACCCAGTCTTCTTCCATAAGAAACCAAGGACTTGGTGCCAGGGCAGGATTTATGACCTAGTAACTAAGGACAGAAATAATTGGTCACATTAAAGCCTGGCAAAGCCCAGTCGGGCTCTACTCCGAGGGGCGGCACAGATTGAAATAGCTGCAGCAAGTTTACTTTTCTCAGCCCAGGTGCTCTATTGTGGCCAACACAAGCTCTAATGAGCTCTGCATATTCAGGACAAAAATAATTGATGGTCCAATTTAAAGTGTGCAGAGGCCACATTTCTTTCCAGACTCTGAAGGAAAAACACCAGCTGAAAAAGAATGAAGAACTGACTGTTCTAAGTTATTTTCCTTCTGTTGCTCATTCAGTCCTCAGTAAGACCATGTCTACCCTAGCAAGTGCCTGGAGAAAGGAGGCAATTACCTTGAGAAGTCAAGCGAAAAAGAAAGGACAAAATGAAAATCATTTACCAGGGTAGAGGTCCCAAATGCATGACAGAAGGGAAGCCACCTTCAGTAAACTGAGTTCCACACAAACCTTGGATGTTAGAGATCACATAGACCTGAATTTGAAGGCTAATTCCACTGCTAATGATGTACATGACTTAGGCAAGACTTAACCTCTCTGTGCTTCCATTTGCTCATTAGATAAATGAAGGTTAAAAACACAAGACTTTTAGACAACTTGTCTTTGAATTTCAGTCTAAGTGCTACCACCAACTGTTTAAACAAATGAAAGAAGGAAAGAAAGAAAAAGAAAGAAAGGAAAGAGAGAAAGGAAAAGAAAGAAAGGAAGTTAGTGGACTTCTAAAGTCAGTTTCTGCATCTCTAAAGAGCAGGTGGTTATATAGTTAATTGAGAGTAAGTACTGTTGCAAGCAAAGGCATAGGACAAAACACAAAATGCAAACACATAGTGCTTAGAAAGTCATTATTAAGGTGTTACATGCCACTGGTTTAACTCTAGCACAGTGGTTCCATGGGCCTTGTGTCAGAATATTAGCTATACCTGAGAGCTTAAGGGGATTTCGAATTCTTCAAACACAGGTCCAGATCCACTGACACTCCAGGGATGAACCCAGTACTCTGGGTCTTAATGCATCCTCCAGGATGTTACCATGTTTGCTAATATTTGACACTCTCTAACTGCTAATTCTGATTGCATCTGAGATATTTTGATTCATCAGTAGCTGTTTCAGGCAATATTTCTTCAAAATGAACTCTATGTTTATTCATCACATGTGATGCTTTAATTCTGAGGGGTAGTTATCAGGTATTAATCTCTCTTAGGTGGTTTAGCCTTTGATATTTGTGGGGGAATAATGGAGATATTTTGCTTATGCAGAAAGGAGACTAAGGTGAGCAGTTTAGTTTGGGAAAGAGAGTTAATACACTTTACTGTGACTGCAAGTCACAGTATCAGGACCCTCTGTGATCCTCTTAGCATGAAGGGGAAGAGGATCTCTTTGCCTCTCTCTAATCTGTATTATCCTATCCTATCATATAAAAGATGGAAGTGTCCAGGGAAGTCTGGTAGGCACCATGTTGGCATCTGGAACCTGGTGGTTGAAAAGAGAGTTAACATACAAAGCCAAACAAATTGTTGAACAACCATGGACCTAAAGACTGGAATAGTGCAGATGAAGTGTTGGGGGGTATTCCCTGCAGACTCTTGTGTACTTCTTCTTTCAGGTATATATTTTGCCCTGGTTTATGGACATGTGTGTACATATGCTCTATCTCAGGGGACCTGGTCTATATATAGGTTTGGGGACTTTACTGGGGAGTGGACCACCTGGAATAGAATTAGAGAATACTATGAATGGAAAGGTCTCACCCAAGTGATGATGCTGAAGAGTTGTCATTCCATACCTGTAGTCTCTGGACACAGTCTTAAGTGAAGCATGCTGTGGTGGCACTCGTTGCATTGATTAGGTTGTGATCGGTGGATGCAGTATTATTTTATATGAATTGAGGGAAGCATGCAGGAAAGTGGGCCCCACCCTAAGGTTCCAGGACTGGGGGGAATGTAGACTCTATTATGGAAATGTGAGTTTCCTGCTGTCTTGGGGTTTAAGAAGACAATGGATAGTTATTGTTATCATCAAATTATTTGGTAATTGGGTTAACTTTGAAAACTCATCCCCCCCACCAATGTGTCCTAGAGCTCTGCTTCCCCAGAGACCCACCCTACTAGGGAAAGAGAGAGGCAGACTGGAAGTATGGATCAACCAGTCAACGCCCATGTTCAGCAGGGAAGCAATTAAAGAAGCCAGACCTTCCACCTTCTGTAACCCACAACCACCTTGGGTCCATGCTCCCAGAAGGATAGAGAATGGGAAAGCTATCAGGGGAGGGGGTGGGATATGGAGATCGGGTGGTGGGAATTGTGTGGAGTTGTAAGCCTCCTATACTACAGTTTTGTTAATATCTCCTTTCTTAAATGAAAAAAAAAAGGAAGTGTACTAGTCCTCATATTTCAAATGTGACTGCCTCATACTAGGTGACATTTTTGATGTGCTTACTCTATTCCAGGCATTCAGTAATAGTGTCACATGGACTACTCCAATTAATCTCTTTGATTTTACATAAAGAAAATAAAGCACAGTGAGGTAAATTTCCCAAAGATTTATAATTGGTAAGCAATGACACCAGGATGCAAACCTCAGTGGTTTATTTCTAGAACATTTGAACCACATGCCAATTCTTTATACCATCATGAAGGATTTGGGATATTTACTTTTGTGAAGAGAAACATCCAGAGACCATGTGAGAAGTGTCTTTGTGCATCTGTAAGCCATATGGAACTTCACAGGGGGATTGTGGCCAAGGGTGGACTTTGCAGGGAGTCTGGCTTGAAGGAATAACTTTGAACATTACTAGTGTGAAGAGCCTAGAAATTATGACATCTAATGAATTAGTGGAGTACCTGCCACTGAGAATGTGTGAGCACAAGTTGCATGTGTATCTGCCAAAGTGTCATAAAAGGGTTGGTTATGTTATTCCATATGGTGCTTTGATTCTGAGGGATAGTTGGCAGTTAACAGTCTCTCTTGGGTGGTTTAGCCTTTGATATTCGTGAAAACAAACAAACAAACAAACAAAAAAACTAGATGTATTTCACTTATACAGAAAGTAGACTGAGGTGAACAGCTTATTCCGGGAAAGAGAATCAATTCACTTTACCATGGCTGCAAATTCCAATATCAGAACCTTTTTTGATCTTCTAAGAGGAAGGGCATCTCTCTCTCTCTCTCTCTCTCTCTCTCTCATTTGTATTATCCTATCATATTATATTGATATGTTTTGTTGCCAACCCCTGGTCTCACAGCACTACAGCCATCATGGTGATTGTATTTCTGCACTTAGGGAACTAGTAAGATTAATACATATGGCAGCTGAAAGACCATCAATAGGCTCATGAACAATACTCATCTCTGGATTTCAATTTCCTCAATTTTGTACATTCCTGATGAGACTTGATGAAGTCAAGGATCCTGAAATATGGTACATCTTACCTTGTTCTCTCTAATGCCTCCCAGCAAATTGTAAACGTGTCTTTTGGGAGCATGAAGTCCTTATTCATTGAGATATCTTCCTCATGTCCTCATGAAACTTGAACCTTTGCCTTTCCACCTGAAATGTACATGTTCAGTATGTGGTACATATATTTATTCAAAAGTGAAAGGGAAAGAAACAAAAAGAAGAGAAATATAGGGAGAGAGGAAGAGAGGGCTCCAGAAAAGAGAAGAAATGAGAAGCAAGGAAACAATTGAATAAATGAATGTTCTTCCTCATTTGCTGTCTGTCATCCCATAGACACTATTTGATGGACCTTTTTTTTTTTCCTGAATGTGCCATCTTCCTGTGTGTATCTGTATGTAGATGCATTTAAGTTAACAATTCACAGTGCACCATAGTAGGAAGATACCTATGGGAAAAAAGAATGTACAGGAAAGACAGACTTGAACTAATCTCTTTGTAGACAACTAATTGCTATTGTGTGGTTATTTAAAGTGGTTGTTTACTATAGGAAACCATGCCTCACAGTATTGATTTTATCTTGAGCCCCTTTACAGGAACAGACCGCATCAGGTACAGATTCTAGAAGACTTAAAAGCGGGTCTGTTTTAAACATACCACATATTGAACTTTCTGTACTATGGGAGGCAGGCCAAGTCATGGTTTTTGAATCTTTTAAAGGCTCATTGGTCCTTCAAAAAATGGCCATTGTGGACATATGGTTTTAGAAGCCTTTAAAAAAGAATCCATTAAAAAAGCCTTGTGGCCTTACTTTGAGATCAAACCTTAACCCTGTAAAATGGCTTAAGGGAGTTCAGTCAGTAAGCCACCTTACAACCCCAGGCAGCTGCACTCCGAGGCTTCCAACATAGACTTTCCATGGATTCCATGTGCATGAAGCTGCCAGCTGCACCTGAGTGAGGTTGCTGCAGAGAGGCGGCTCAGGAGCCAGAAGACCTGGACCAAAGATGAATACCCAAAGAGGCAGAGTTCTCTGCTCTTACGTGGAAATGCTAGAATCACTGACTCATAGAACCTCAGTCTCTCCTGAAAGAATGAGAACCTTAAAAGTCACCTGATCAGTCCTTATCTGCTGCTAGAACTTGCTCTGGATGCATCTGCATGTGCACACTCCCTACTGTGAAAAGATTATTTTAATATATTAGTCATTCCTATTTGCAAGTATGTACACTACGTGCTTGGAGTGTTAAGAATAGTGAATAAAAACACAGGGGAAGTGTCTATACAGACTGAACTAGACAAAGCTGAAATGAGCACATCCAAACATGCAAATGAAAAATGTTTATCATTAAAAAAATTCAAGCATTAATGAAAATCTCTCACTCTGCCTGGCCTCATGGGAGACATCAGGGAGAGTTAAATCAACAGCTGATCTTAGGATGAGGGTAAAAAAGATATGTGGATATTATCAAGCCAGGAGAGGATGAAAGAGAACATGGGATGGAGGAGAGCAAGGCTGAGGGCTGCTTCTTTGCAGATGCTCTCAGGATAGAGGCAAAGAGGTATTTTAGAGGAAATTAAAACAGTCCTAGTACTGCTTTCTAGTCTAATCTGAGAAATGCTGAAAATCACTAAATCATTTTGTTTTGTTTTTAAATATTCATGTATGTACTTTAAAGACAGGAAGAGAGAGAGAGACAGAGAGAGAGAGAAAGAGAAAGAGAGAGAGAGAGAGAGAGAGAAAGAGAGAACAGTCCACAGTTTACTACTATGCTTTGACATGGACTGAAATACCTGGGTTTTGCATATGAAAGTCTTTTGCTCTACCTGCATAACAAACTGCCCTAAAGGACTTGGATTAACTTCATTCATAGGCAAATCACACCAAAGCTGCAAATCCTTTTTTCATCTTGTCAACTTGAAATATGTCCATAGTGTGTTTCTTCAAAAGTCAAAGCCTGGATAACAGTAGTCTTATTCCAATCAATAAAATATAGCAGAAGTGATTTTATGTGACTTTTGATGCTGAATCATAGACACAACTTAGTCCCTTGTATTCTTTCCCTTAGAGTGCTTTGTTCGAAGTCAGCTACCTTGCTCTGAGGACACCCCTGGAACCTATTACAAAAAAAAAAAATGGTGCTTCTGTTCTATTCCCAGACAAAATTACCAGCTATGGTGAAGATTCTCCAGCCCCAGTTAAATCTTCAAATGACTATAGCTTTCAAATGATAGCTTTCTTATAATCTCATGAAAAACATGGACCTAGAACACCACCTTTTAAATTCCTGACACTTGAAAACTGTGAAATAATAAATGCTTGTTGTTTCAAATAATTGATTTAGGATAGTTTGTTGGGCTGTCTTGGTTCTCAGATGGTAAGACATCCTAAGTTATCAGGAGGAAAGCAAGAATGTTGTCTGAGAGACTCATATTTGAAAACCAATTTCTTGGTTGTTAGACTGAAGGAGTGTTAGTTTTCTGCTAGAGCTTCATTCTCTATTTGTGATGATAACATAAGCTGATGTCCACAAAACCCTCAAGATACAATACTATGTAGTTATTCTTGGCTCCCTTGCTTTTGCCCACTTCATACTGAATTGAGACAAGGCTTACTTAAAACAGAAACTGCGAAAGACTGCACTGCTGATAGACATTGCAGAGCACAGGTGTCTTGATTCCTTTAGGGTGAGTGGGTTTGAGATCTGCTTATCCAAGGCTGCCTAGGGTCATGTATTTCTGTCAATACAGATTTTCAATAACCATTACCTATGTAGCTTAAAAAGTATAAGTAGAGTGCCATTTTATTTATTTGAATTTTTCTCTTCATAGTTGTACAAGCTTATTTTCTCCAGTTGTTGTGCAATAAGATGCTGGGCTAGCCTGAGGGTATTTCTTCCCAGGCACGTGCTCTCTGGGTTGGAGAGAACTCGACCGGAGTCAACCTAGACTGCTGCCTACTCAGCGACACGGGAGAGGTACCAGGAACTCTTGTGGCTGAGCGGGAACGCAATGCCATGTTTTTATTGATCAGAGAGCATGAGCCCGGGAAGAAACACCCTCAGGCTAACCCGGCATTAAAAAAATAGACTTGTGGTGAGTATTCTGATGAAAGAGATTATTTTTGTTGAGTGTCATATGTATTGCGAAGACATTTTAGTTCATTTTCAAAATGCAACTCTGTTTATGCCATTTTTATGCTTATGGATTGGAAGACTTAATATCATCAGAATGAATATTCTCCCCAGAGCCATATACAAATTTAACGTGATACCCATCAAAGTCCCACCAAGCTTCTTTAATAGAGTAGAACAAAAATTACAGTCAATTATCTGGAATCAGAAAACACTTTGAATTGTCAAAACAACGCTGAGAAAAAGAAACAGAAATGGAGGTATCACACTCACAGATCTCAAACTTTATTATAAGGCCATCATCATCAAAACAGCCTGGTACTGGAACAAAAATAGGTACACAGCAGTGTTGTGAGAAATAGTATTGGATGTAAGTCTTCATTTTTCTTCTACATTACTTACCTTTGCTCTGTGACTTGCGGTACTTCCCTGGAGGAGTATATTTACCCAGATTATTAACATCAGACTTGAGCATACAATTTGCTTTTGCCAACAGAGCCTAAGTAGAAGTTAGTTAGACCAATGCAAGCAGTCACATTAAATTCCATTAAAAATTTCAGCCATATTTATGGAGAGGAGTAGGAATAGGTGAGTGATTGCTAGGAAAGACAGGCAGGGGTATTCGACTTCAAGGGAGTGTCAACTATTTTAACTATGGCACCAGATTTCTTCTCAGGAAAGGATTTTTTTTTTCTTTCAAATAAGTCAACAACTTATAAGAGCTTTAAAGCAGTCTTTTGAGGCATAATTAGGGTCAGTATACATAGTTAGCTCTACTTGCCAGTGAGGGAACTCAGACTCAGAAGAACACTTGTCTAGAGGTTTCAGGGTTTTTTTTTTTCTTTTTCTAATTGTAACCCCCCCCCCCCCAGAGCTCACTGTCTTAATCATGTGTACATTTTAGCAGTCTTAAGTATGTCCACATTATTGTGCAATCCATATCCAGACCTTTTCATCTTGCAAAAATGAAACTTGGCATTTATAAAATATGAGTTCCTCTCCAATTTCCTCCCCGTGGCAGTTATCATTCTGTTTTCTGTTTGATGAAATTGGCTACTCCAGATATGTCATGTCCATAGAATCATTGTGGCTGATTTACTAGATTAGTACAATATCCTTATGGTACAATTGTGTTGTAATACATATAAGAATTACCTTCCTTTATAGGGTCAAATAATATTTCATTTTATGCATATAACACATGTTTATCTACCTGTAAGTAGATTTTTGAATTGGTTCCATCTCTGGACATTGTGAATAATGTTGTTGTGAATATGGGTGTCAGAATTTTTTTTGAGACATGTAGGAGAGAAGGTGAATGAGAATAATGAGAGAATGATGTGAAGACTACGGAAAGAATGTTATGCTCATGTATGATAAAATGAGGTGAGATTTACTCTGGTGCAAGTCAGGAAGAGAAAGGAAAAGGGGTTCAGGGAGAAGAGATTATACAAGATTCAAGGAAGTGGGGTGGAGTTTGGAAACCCTGAGGTTAAAGGGACATTGAAACTTCCATTGTTGTATGATCAAAGAACAGAAATATCTATAGTTTGTTACAAAGTTAAAGTGGTTGTATCATATCTTTTACTCCATGTTGTGGGGAAATTACCTACATATAAATGCTCTGTGTGAATTCAGCTGAGTGGAAACTAAGAAGGAAGTTAAATTTTCTCTGTGGGTTGATACAGAACAGACAGAGTGTGTGAACAAGGTAGAGCAAAACAATGGCTAAAATATCCTGGGCAGAAGGGCAAGAGAAGCAATTGTTCTAGAATTAGCAATGAGGTTGGGGAGTCACAGGTGACTCAGGAAGAATATGGACTTCCATGGAACATAGCTAGCAGTCCTGAAAGAATCTTAATCTATATTAATTCTTCTAGAACTTACTATGTATAAGAGTCTCATGAACATCCTGAGGACATATAGGAACCGGATTATCTCTAGGACTCAGTGCCTGCCACAATTCCACAATTTCAGACAGCCATTTTCTTTCTTTCTTTTTTTTTCTTTCACTCCTCCTCCTCTTCTTCTTCTCCTCCTCTTCTTCTTCTTCTCCTTCTTCTTCTTCTTCTTCTTCTTCCTCTTCTTCTTCTTCTTCTTCTTCTTCTTCTTCTTCTTCTTCTTCTTCTTCTTCTTCTTCTTCTTCTTCTTCTTCTTCTTTTCTCTCTCTCTCTCCCTCTCCCTCTCTTTGATAGAATGAAGGAGAGGAAGAGAACAGAGGTGCCTGCAGCACTGCTCCACTATGAAGCTTCTCTTACTCTCTGCAAGTGAAGACGAGGGGCTTGAACCTGGGTCCTTGCACATGATGATGATGATGATGATGATGATGATATGTGTGTGTTGTGTGTGTGTGTGTGCTCTACTTGGTGTGCTACCACCCAGTCCTAGCATGTGGACTTACATTCAGTCAGTCAAGAGTAGGGATGGGGGAGTCAGGTGGTAGTGCAGCGGGTTAGGCATACATGGCTCGAAGCACAAGGACTGGCATAAGGATCCCGGTCCGAGCCTCCGGCTCCCCACCTGTAGGGGAGTCACTTTACAAGTGGTGAAGCAGGTCTGCAGGTGTCTGTCTTTCTCTTCCCCTTCTCTCTCCATTTCTCTCTGTCCTACCCAACAACAATGACATCAATAACCACAACAATGTTAAACAAGGGCAACAAAAGGGAAAATTTAAAAAAAAATTAAAAAAGAGTAGAGCTGGGATACTTCATTTCAGACAGACTTGAGTTTATGGAGGAATGGTGATATGTTAGTTTGTAGACCACACTTGGAGTTACAGACCTCCAGATCTCCAAGGATGGAAAGTCCTGATAGCTTCATAGCACTTCTCTCTCTGGCTCAGATAGAGATAGACACACACAAACAATCCATTTCCTAGTGCTCCTATGAAGACAGGCTTCCATGGTTCTCAGAGTGAGACAGTGACAGGGGGAACTATCCAGGAGTCATGGATCTTTCTTGACCCTTCACCTCTGGCAGGGTTGTGGCCCTGCCAGGTGGTGTGAAAGTCATACTACTGGAAAGTCACCAGTGGTCCATTATGCATGGTTGGCCCAGCATCGTCGAATAACTTACTGCAGGGGGTGAAACCAAAAACGGCCCTCTATGGTTGGCCTCAAAATTCCTCTAAAAGATGGAGGGAGGTGGAGAAAAGGTTTTCAGTGATATTTTTCTTCAGAAAACACGCTCTGAGGAGCCAAGGACTAATTGAGTGTTTGATTGTGTGAGGGCTGTGGGGTAAACTCCCTTGTTTTGCACAGATGTTCAAGGAGCCTGAGCCAGAGTTCAAGAAAAAAAATTTTCCCCTGCATATCCACCCCTGCCCCAGAGGCTATGATGGAATTGGCAAGTTTCACTCAGGTCAAATCGGGCTCCTGTTACCTCATGGGAGCATGAGAATTCACAGAATCTGAAGAGGGAATAGTGGCTTTTAAAAAAGGCAAAGAGAGGTAGAGGAGGGGAGTCTGATAGAATGGAGAGCTTGCCCTGAGCCCAGCTGAGCCCTGTGCTTGTGACTTCAATTAGTGTAGGTGAAGAATGAAACTGTCTTCTGCTTTCTGGGCAGATGACTCTTTTGTTGAGGGGCTTTCTGCATCAGAAGCAGCTCAACTAGTTCAAGGTCAGGTGTGAACAGGGCACAATGATATTGCATACTGTGTGCAGTAAGGGTTGTTGTAAGGACTAAGTAAAAATTAAAGTGTTCAGCCTAAAGAGGGAGAAGAAAAAAGATGGAGGTTAAGTAATTTTCCCAAGACCACAAAATGGAGTGTTGCAGCCTACCAAAGGCTGAAACACTCCAGTATTCCTCACGAGAGCAGGGACTGACCTCACACTGAACCATACACAACAGGTGACCACAGATGATGTGACCTGGGAGGGACCCCTTCCTTGCTCATAGCTTCAGGAAGGACAATAGTGCTGAATTAATCTTCCCTACTTGGAGTTAGGCCTGCCAATTCCTCTTTGGCTTCCTCTCCTCTGCCCCGCCCCCTGCCCAGGTGCAAAAAAAACACTAGTGCTTGCTTTACTTTCCCTCACTCACACTCTCTTATCTGTTCCAAATCATTCATATGAAAATCGAATCTCTTCCTCAGTTCCCTTCAAAAAATGCACAATCTCATCTGACCCTCCCAATGACACTAGTAGATAGCACTAGGAACCCTACTTTAGCATATAAGAACCTCTGAGAGGTTAGGAAGCTTGCGGAAAAGATTTATCTATGAGGAAAGGACTCACATAGTACTTTTTTCTTCATTGGCTTACTCCAAGTCTGCCTGCAGCATAAAAAACCCCAGAATGCCCTAATCAGATTCTTTTTAGATGTCACAACTGACATTTGGGGTTGGGCAGGCCACTTGCAAGTTCAGCCCCTCCAGAAATAAACCTCATTCATTAGGGTGGAGAGGATTGGGGAGGAATGGGAGGTAATGAGAGGTATCCAATAAAACAGGAGGAGCAGGTTTCCAGAGTTTGAGATGGGGAAGATCCAATGATCCAGTTAGGCTCTCAAGTCAGGAATTCTAACTGTTTTCTTCCAAGAGGGTAAGTCTAGGTCACTACAGATCTGCAGAATACAAGTCATGTGAATATCTGGGTAAACAGAGACTCTACAGAATAGAGTTGGATATTAGCAGGAGTGTTCTATTAGTGAAAGTGCTCAGGGTTTACAGATAGCTTTAGAACCATGAGGAGATAAGTGGAGAGTGGAATGTCAAAATATTTATAAGAGGAGATTCCTGTGACCACACTGATTGAGGTCTAACTATGGTTCTTTCATTCACTAGCTGTGTGAACTTGGCAAGTTATTTAAATCCTCTATGTCTTGTGTCCCTCATTTAGGATAATACCAGAAAGGAACTCATAACTTTGTTGTGAAAATTAAAAGTGATGTCTGAGGACTCATCTGATACTAAAAGCAAGGTCTCTATGTTACATGCTGGCCTAGTACCAACAGCTGGGCAATGTTACCCACCTGTTGAACATACATAATCTTACAAGTGAGAACAAGAATTCAAGTTTAATTAGTAACTTTTCCCCAGGCATATACAAAAGCAAAGTTACTATGCAAACTATAAAAACACCAAGTAAATTCCTCTCATAGTTTGTATAAGTGATTGTTGTCATTTTGCTAACTACTTATTCAGCTTCTTGAATTCAGATTCATGAAAGTGCCCAATTATAGTATTATCTGTGCTTCAGTTCTGGCACCCAATACAGAACAAACATCAACTTCCACGTATTCTCCTCCTCAAACTCATCTAACTTAAGCTTACATTCTGTATGTATGTCCTTACTCACACCCCTTACAGAGATGCCCCTTAGTGACCTAAGAGGTGCATTCCTTCACACTCCAGTGAGTCGATCAACCTAATGATTGTGCAACAGTGACTGTGTTCCTGGCAGTATTAAGCTAGAGGGCATAGGCACAAGTTATCAAAGGGAAGCAAGTAGGCTATTTCCTGGTACAGAGAAAGCACTGTTATCAAAGATGCCACCATACTGTCTTACCAAGACAAAGGCAAAGAGATATGAGAGGGAAAGCTACAAAATAGAGGCAAAGTGAAAAAGTGGATTCATAGTAAAGAAACTCCAATTTCTGTTCTAGTTTGTCACTCAAATAGTTACTCTTTTAATTGTACTATTCAAAAGGACCAGACATGGAGCTGAATATTTGATGCAGAAACTCTCACTCATTTACTGTGGTATCAGGAGCAAATGCCATAAACTCCATGAACCTCAGTTTCTTTATAAAAAAAAATGAGAAAAATAAGAATATAGATTTGTACCTACTGAGGCTATAAGGAAAGCATGAGGATTATTATATTCTAGTTCACACATTTCACTAAAATGTGACTTAAGTGGGCACAGTTCAGTTATCGTCAAAAGATTATCCGGTTACTTATTCCAGCTTGAACTCAAGTTTGTCAAAGGATAGAGGTTAATTCAGAGTATAGTCCCTAAAATTTCTCTGTTGCTTCTCATTTTTAAAAACAATTTACTGTGGCTGGGTGATGATGCACCTGTTTGAGCACACATGTTACAGTGCGCAAGGACCTGAGATCAAGCCCCTGGTCCCCACCTGCAGGGGGAAAGCTTTGCGAGTGGTGAAGCAGGGCTACAGGAGCCTCTCTGGCTCTCTTCCTTTCTATCTCTCACCTCCCTCTAGATTTCTGACTGTCTGTATTCAATAAATAAATAAATAAAAATAATTTACAAATTGAAAACAATATACTTACTCATTTAGGAAACAGAGAGAAAGGTAGATTGAAAGAGACTAGGTCACTGTGGAGCACTGCTCAGCTGAGGATTTAAGCCTGGGGCCCAAGGCATGAAAGTCTTTTGCATAACTATTACACTGTCTCCCCAGTCCCCTTTATTACTTCTTTGTGGAGATATGGCCTGGTCTTAAACTCTGGGTTTTGGAGTACTGCTAGAATAGTGAAAAGGCACCTGTCAGGAATGCCTTCACTGGCTTCAAGTTTCTATGTGGCTCCTTTTCCAGAGAAGAAGAGTGAGGATACTGAAATGTTTTTTGGCTCTGTGTCTCTTATTAATGTGAACAAGACAATTTTTTGAGACTCAGTGCCAAAAAAAAAAAAAATAAAGCTAAATTTACTCCCTATATATGTGGCAAGGATCAAATAAAAAAAGATGTAAATGAAACTGTTTAAGATCCAAAGGAACATCATCAGTTTCTACAAATTGGTTGCTCATTTAGGAGCACAAGGTAGGTCACAAGGTCTGTTCTCTGAGGGTTGAACTAGAGACCATTAACCAACAAATGGGTATGTTCTTGTATCACTGTGAATTAGCCAACTCCTGTAAAGTGCATGCTTTGGGACTTGGAGAAAAGATAGAAAGTTCCCTCCTCCACATCGGGGTTTATGTAAGGTAGATTTATTTCTCTCTTGCCTAAAAATCCAAAAGAAATCAGGCTGATTTAATGGGGAAGTTTGTATAACACAGCCACCCTATTTTCCTTCCAACATGTCTAGGAAGCATCCTTAGACTGGCGTCTTCAACTTCAGCTGATGGTTTAATACCTTTGAGTTTATCTCTTAGGATGCTTTATTTCCCTGTCTTATTTCTAGCCTCTCAGGAGGTACCATGCTTCACAGTCACAACCTAAATGCCTTTGTCAGATGATTTAAATGCCTGGATAAAAAAATGTATGGGATATATACTCAATGTAATATTATTCTGGGATTAAAAACAATGATGGGATTGTGTCTTTCTGGGTAAAATGGATGGAACTGCAGGTGATCATTGGTTAGTGAAGTAAAGAAGTGAAAGAAAATTACAAGATGGCTTCACACTTATGTGGAATAAAGAGAATTGAAGCATATGAATTTGCAAAAGGAAAAAGGAGAAAAAGGACTAAGAAGATGGAAGATGAAGAGGAGGAAGAAGTGACGTCAAACTGCAAGACTTTATGACGACCGTGGTGGCTATTCACTTGAGGAGGTGTAGAACTTTGGTGCTGGGTCCAGTGTCAAACTAGTCATACTACACATTTTTAAGTGTATATTAATACCATTCCCACCACCAAAGGTCTGTGTGTCCCTCCCCCTCCCCCTCTGCCTTCCCCCCAGTGAAACTAAATATCTTCCCTCACCGTCTACCCAGAGATTTTTACTTTGGTGCCATACTCCAAACTCAGTCTAGGAGACAGTCATTACTCTCAGAGATGGTAAAGGGGAATTTCTGAGATATTGGAAATTCTCTGGTACTTTTAAAAAAATTAACATAGTTGTGATTTAATGATGTTCACAAGATTTAAAAATTATATTGGTGGAATACTTTACCATCTAAACATCAAGGACATCTTTGGTGATGCAAACCCAATTGCAAGGAAGACTAAAACAGAAATAAATCAGTGGGATTACACTAAATTGAAGAGTTTCTTCATAGCCAAAGAAACCATCATGCAAAGAAAGAGACCCCTCACAAAATGGGAGAATATCTTCACATGCCATACATTGTCGCTCAGGCTTTGCGGGCAGAGACAGACGACCCGGGACTCATGGCTGAGCTGTACGCAGTATCTCTTTATTCATGTAGAATACAGCACAATCTAATCCAAGCTAAGCTAAAACTAAACTGAAAACTCACAAACCTGTCCTTATATATACTTGCCAAGTAGGGTGTAAACAGGATGTGATGTAGAGAGGGTGGAGCGAAAAGTGACTGGTGAAAATCAGGGTGTGACAAGGAGAGGGGGTAGAGCAGGTGAGAATTCTACCACAGAACCACCAATGCCCTGGAGGGAGGGTGGTACCTAGTTAGTGATTTATGTAAATAGACTGCAGCTTTGAGTGGGATCAAACCAATGCCATACAGGCATACTTAGTTAAGCAGGATTAGAGACAGAAGCCGGGGGAGCTGGCATGCTACCCAACAATGCATTAGACCAGAGACTAATAACCAAAATATATAAAGATATCACCAAACTTTGCAACAAAAAAGAAAAAGAAAAAGAAAAAGAAAAAGAGGGAGCCCTCAGGCCTCCAAGAATCTCAGCTGGGAGGGGCCTGAAAGGTTATTGACCCTGATTTCTCAGTTCTCATACTGAAACACTGAGGCCAGGAAGTAGAAGTGACTTATTCCTTGAGTATAGTCCCATCTAATATATCTGAGTCTGTGAGAACAGTGCTTAATTTCTGACCTCAAAAAGTCTATTAGAATAGAGGCTTCTGAGAAAATAAGTAGATATAAAATGTGGCTATTTGGGTTGAATCATGCCCCCCCAACTTATAATTTGAAATCCTTACCTCTAGTACTCTACTAATTCCAAATGTCCCTCCCTTTTTTCTTCTTCTCTTTCCAGATCCTGATGGAGCTGGTTCAGAGTCCTCTATTCATTTTCTCCCTGTCACCTCTCCCCTGGTGGGAGTATGGACCAAGATTCTTTTTTGGGTGCAGAATGGGAGTAATAGCTTTTGTAATTGCTTCTCCACTAGTCATGGGTGTTGGCAGGTTGATCCATACACCCAGCCTTCAACACTCTTTTCCATGTTTGGTTTAACCATTATTAAAGTTTGACCCCTGATAACATGGAAATACTAAGTCACTGGTGGAACATTTAGTGCTGAGATGTCTACTCTTTCTCTCTTACTCTCTACTTCTTTTCTTTCTTTCTTTCTTTCTTTCTTTCTTTCTTTCTTTCTTTCTTTCTTTCTTTTTTTCTTACTTTCTTAATCTCTCTCTCTCTCTCTCTCTCTCTCTCTCTTTCTCTCTCTCTCTTTTTCTTTGCCATCAGGGATATTGCTGGAGCTTAGTGCATAATGACGACTACACTGCTCCTAGAGGCCAGATTTTTTAAAATTTAATTTAATTTTTTTGAAAGAGGATGAAACAGGTATACAGATAGGCTCCATTTTGTTGTTTTTATATTTATTTATTTTCCCTTTTGTTGCCCTTGTTGTTATACTGTTGTAGTTATTATTGTTGTTGTTAATGATGTCATCGTTGTTGGATAGGACAGAGAGAAATGGAGAGAGGAGGGGAAGACAGAGAGGGGAAGAGAAAGACACTTCCAGACCTGCTTCACTGCCTGTGAAGCGCCTCCCCTACAGGTGGGGAGCTGGGGCTCCAACTGGAATCCTTACGCAGGTCCTTGAGCTTTGTGCCACGTGCGCTTAACCAGCTGCACTACCGCCTGACTCCTGGTTTGTTTGTTTTAGTTGGAAGGTTTATTGTTTACAGTTAAGTTATTGGAACATGGGGACAATTCTCTATCCTGGCATGATGAGTGTCTACAAAACACCGTTATACCAGCTTAGGTCATTTTCTATCACCAGGACCTGAAAGTTCCTCTAGCCCCCACCTTTCCCATCTTCCTTCCCCAGAGTTCTTTGCTTTGGTGCAATACACCAAACTAATTCAAGTATTACTTTGCTTATTTATTTATCATTTGGACAGAGACAGAGATAAATTGAGAGTGAGAGACAAAGAAACATCTGCAGCACTGTTTGACAACATGTGAAACTTCCCCCCTGCAGGTGGGAGCCAGGGGCTCGAACCTGGGTCCTTGTGCATTCTAATGTGTGCGCTTAACCAGGTGCACCACCACCTGTCTCCTGGCCCCTCAAGTTTTACTTTGTATTTCACCTTTCTGTATTTATTTCTTATGTTCTGCCCATGAGTGAGACCATCTCATATTCATCATTCTCTTCCTGGGTTATATCAATTAACATGATTCTTTAAATGATTTTAATGATTTTCATCATTTTTAATAATGGAGCAGTGTGTGTGTGTGTGTGTGTGTGTGTGTGTGTGTGTGTGTGTGTGTGTGTGTGTCACAACTTTCTAGGTTCAGGGCTTTTAAAAAAAAATTGTACTTAATAGTAGGTTACCTTTTTTCCTATTTCATGGGTTGCATTGGATCGACCTTCTCGTGGTGCATCCCGTGAGTACCCATTCATTGGGGAAACTGACGATCCTTCCTAGCCGACTGAATCCACATGGATCCCAGTCACTTTCAAAGCCAGCAACAAGCAGCTCCTGACAGCTTTGCTGTTGACTGGCTACGGAAGAAGGGCAAACGCTAGAAGAAGAAGATATCTAGAGTCTACAGATAAGTGATACCATCTGGTAATTGTCTCTCATTTCTTTACTTATTTTGCTAAACACAATCATCATGAATTCCATCCATTTTGTCTCAAAGGACCTAATGTCATCTTTTTTGACTGCAGAGTAGTATTCCATGAAATCTATATGCTATGACTTCTTTAGCCAGTCATCATTAATAAGCATTTAGGCTGCTTCTAATCTTTGTGATTGATTCTGTTCCTTCCCCTCCTCTTTCCTTCCCTTTCTTTCCCATTCTTTTCCTTTCCTACTTTTTTTTTCTATTTTTATTTAAGAAAGGATTAATTAACAAAACCATAGGGTAGGAGGGGTACAATTCCACACAATTCCCACCACCCAATCTCCATTTCCCACCCTCTGCCCTGATAGCTTTCCCATTCTCTATCCCTCTGGGAGCATGGACCCAGGGTCATTGTGGGTTGCAGAAGGTGGAAGGTCTGACTTCTGTAATTGCTTCCCCGCTGAACATGGACGTTGACTGGTCGGTCCATACTCCCAGTCTGCCTCTCTCTTTCCCTAGTAAGGTGTGTCTCTGGGGAAGCCGAGCTCCAGGACACATTGGTGGGGTCTTCAATCCAGGGAAGCCTGGTCAGCATCCTGGTGGCATCTGGAACCTGGTGATTGAAAAGAGAGTTAACATACAAAGCCAAACAAATTGTTGAGCAATCATGGACCCAAAGCTTGGTATAGTGGAGAGGAAGTGTTAGGGGGGTACTCACTGCAAACTCTAGTGTACTTCTGCTTTCAGGTATATATTTTGCAGTAGTTTACTTTCCTATTTTTAAAGATAGAGACAGAGAAGTGGAGAGAAAAAGAGAGCATAAAGAAAACCATAGCACCAAAGTTTCCTTCACTACAGTGTGTGTGTGTGGGGTCCAGTCTTGAACTGTGTCATGCACATGACAGGGCAACACACTATTCAAGGGGGCTGTTTCAACAGTCTGTATGTTCATCCACTGGAAGATTTAATATTGCTAAGATGATAATACTACCCCAAACTATAGAGATTCGATGCAGTCACAGTATACAGTATACAGTACCAGTATTCTTCTGGCAGAAATAGAAAAGCTCATCCTATGGAACCTCAAGAGACCCAGAATAGGCAAAATAACTTTGAAAAGGAAGCAAAAGCTGAAAGTCTTATGCTTCTTGATTTCAAAAGTTATTCCAAGAAGGCAAGGCATGGAGCAGCTGGTCAAGTGCACATGTTAGCATGTACAAGGATCAGGTTAAAGCCTATGGGGGGGATTTCACAAGTGATGAAGCAGTGCTGCAGGTGTCTTTCTTCTCTTTTCCTTTCTATCTCCTCTTTTCCTCTCACCTTGTCTCAGTCCTACCAAATAAAAGAAAGGAGAATAAAAAAGAATAAGAGAATTTGGCCACTGAGGGTAGGGGATTCTTATTTTATTTTATTTTATTTATTTGTTTATTTTTCCTCCAGGGTTATTGCTGGGCTTGGTGCCTACACCATGAATCCACCGCTCCTGGAGGCCATTTTCCCCCCTTTTTGTTGCCCTTGTTGTTGTAGCCTCATTGTGGTTATTATTATTGCCATTGTTGATGTTGTTCGTTGTTGGATAGGACAGAGAGAAATGGAGGAGGGGAAGACAGAGCGGGGAAAGAAAGATAGACACCTGCAGCTTCACTGGGGGCTCGAACCGGGATCCCTACGCCTGTCCCTGCACCTTGTACCACATGCGCCTAACCCACTCCGCCATCGCCCAACCCCCTAGGGGGTCAGGGATTCTTAGGGCAGATACCAAGCCCCAGCACAGACCTTTAAAAAGACTATTCTGAGTTATCTGCAAAGGCAGAGTGATAGAGACTGTTCTAAGCTCTGATTTCACATTTCTACGTCATCTGGTCATACTTGGAATTTCATGTAAATGATCTAATTCTGCCGATCCTTATCTGTAAAACAGAAATATTAATACCTGCCAAGTCTCTGGGACAAAGTGGGAAAAGGAGATATGAATTGTTTAAAAAGTTAAAATGCTAGTTCAGTCCAGTTTAACGTGATGTTTATCCTGGGTGCCTGGGAATGTGCATTTGGTTAAGCACACATGTTACAGTGCACAATGAAAGGATTTCAGGTCCCCAGTCCCCACCAGCAGAGGTGAATCTTCATAAGTAGTAAAGCAGAGCTGCAGGTGTCTTTTTTTCTCCTTCCCTGTCTATCACCCCTCCATCTCTGTTTCTATCCAACAAATAAATGAAAAAATAAAATTGTAGTTATGTTTATTTTACTTAATACCAGACCCCTTGACTTATCTTAAGTTTACAAATTCACAAAAGACATTAAGCAGAACCTACCTAATATAACGACTTAAAAGAGAGTAAGTGAAATAATGTAGGTAAATGCTTCGCATGGTGACAGTTAGATATTAAAGACCAAATATGTAGCTATACTTATGAAACTATTGTCACCATCAGCATGAAAAACATTCCTGTGCTGTTAAGAAGGTTAATTTTAAAAAGTGAGATACTTTTTGAGCATTTTAGAAAAAGAATTCATTGAAACTCTTTAAAACCTAGGTTTCTGTTTTAATACTTTTTGTTAGTAGTAGATTTTTACAACATTGTAAGATTACAATGTGTAGTCCCACACCACACCCACCACCAAAGTTCTGTATCCCTACCCTCTTGCCTCCCAAAGAGAACCACCAGAGTTTTCACAACTCTTGTGAGCAGTTTGCTTGTTTCTGTTTTCTTTGTATTTTTTTTATAAGTTCACATAAATCAGATTTCTAGATTCCACCTATAAGGGAAATAGTCTTGTAGTTGTCTTTCATCTCTTCACTTATTTTGCTTCACTTATTTTGCATGATCACCGCTAGTTGCATTCATTTTGTCTCAGAGGACACAGTATCATCCTTTTTTTTTGGCAGAGTAGTATTCCATCGAATATATATCCCATAACTCCTTTAGCCAGTTATCTGTTGATGGGCATTTAGGCTGCTTCCACTCTTTAGCTATTGTTAATAATGCAGCTATGAACATAGGGGTGCATATGTCCCTTCTAATTAGTGTTTGAGTGTCCACTGAATAAATGTGTAAGAGTGGTATTGCTGAATCATAAGGTGCTTCCATTTCTATTTGTTTAAGAACTACCCATATGGTTGCCCAAAAGGACTATAAAATTTAAGTTTCTTGATAATCATAGTTTTTCTCTACTATAAGAAACTGCAACAGAATGGCTTGCCTGGGATATTGTATTTTTCTGTGAATTTTTGTTCACTCTACAGGGTTAGAAGGTTCCCATATCCTATGATTGAACACTTCCAAGATGTTGGATCATTTCCTGAACTACATTTATTTAATAACTAATCTTTTATTACCTCCCCTATTTGAGAGCCTGCCGACCAATCTCCTTTCCACTCCCATCTCTATTCAAGGTCTCACCTCTTTAATCATTTGGATAATGCTAAGACATTCTACAAACCATATTAATGGAGACTGATAAATGAAGGCCATTTCCCCTGCCATCTGCAGTATTTCAGATAATTTTCAATAATCCCAGCAAATCACTTATGTCAGACTCCCCAAAGCCACCTACTTAATATCCCTAGTCACCAAGCTTCTTTTGCCCAGGAAAGTGCACATACACACCACACACACACACACACACACACACACACACACACACACACACACACGGGATTGAGTCTATACCTGGAATTTGCCCTCTGCTTCAAGATTAGCATTTCCTGGGGTTAACAATAATAGCTTTCAACTCTAGCTCTAATTCTGTGCCAGGCACGACATCCATGTTATCTTACCTAGTCTTCATAAAACCTAGGAGGGATGCTTTCATGTCTATTTTAAGGAGGGATAAATTTAGGCTTAGGACACTGCTACTCAGAGTGTGGTCTTTTGGTCAATGTAAAATTGCCAATTCTACTACAAACTTACTGAATGAGAATCTCTCTATGTGTGTATATTCAAATATGGTTTTATATTTTAAAGTACTCATGATTTTCATGAATGTTACCATTTGGGAATCACTGGATTACAAAAGGTAACTTCAAATTCACTAAAATCAGAAATGATGAGCAAGGTGTAGAACCTAGATCCTGATTAACTCCTACACCAGAATCAGAACCAGAGAGGCTCTGGAATGAGTTGGTTCACCAAATATTAAGATTAAAAGCAAAATTCCCTTTATTGTGTATTACTTTGTACAGTGAAGACATCTATTGTTACAGACCAGATAAATAGCAATAGCTCATTTTTAGAATGAGTTTGTTTACTTATTACTACAAGAATTATTGCTGGGATTCTGTGCCTGAACTAGGAATCCACTATTCTTGGTGGTCATTTCATTCATTCATTCATTCATTCATTCATTCATTCATTCATTCATTTTTTTTCCATGGAAACAGAAATTGAGAGAGGGAGGGGGCAATAGGGAGAAATAAAGACACCTACAGCATTGTTTCACTACTTAGGAAGCTATCTTCCTGCAGATAAGGGAGGACCAGGGACTTGAACCTTGAAGCTTGAGCCCAGACCATTGTGCTTGGTAAGATGCACTTGGTACAGAATGAGCCACAGTTCAGCCCCTCAGGATTGGTTTGTTTCTGATTTTCTTCATGGGCATAAGAGAGCTGCAGTGGTTCTGCTCACTGCATCTTGTTTCTAAATGTACAGATCTCACTAAAGTCTGTTGTGCAGCTGTGGCTGAAGGTGAAGGGAAAGACCCTATCTCTCACTTCTTTTCCCTTTCTCCCTTTCTCTCTATCTTTATCTCCATCTCTACCTCTATTACCTCTGTCTTCATCTCTTTCTTTCTCCCTTTTTTCAGGTCCCTGCTCAGTTATGGCTTCTGGTTGTGCTGGGGACTGACACTTCAAAATCAGACACTAAAGTCTGTTGTGTAGCTGCGGTACTAACTCCCTGTCCTTCATGTCTTTTGTGTGTTCGCTATTATTTTGCCAGGGAGTAATTTCTTCCAACAAATATTCTTTCACTCATTATTGTTCAGAATTTTGTCAAATGTTTTTTCCCAAGTCAGTGAGAAGAAAAATGAACTGTGAAATTTAATTAAGGCTGATCAAGATCCATCCAACATGAAAGACATAGACGCCCAAACGATAAGCAATGTATAGGTAGGTCTTCTTTTTCTCTCCCTTTGTTATTTTATTTTATTTTATTTTATTTTATTTTATTTTATTTTATTTTATTTATTGTCACCAGGGTTGTCACTGGGGCTCAGTGTTGGCACTATGAATTCACTACTCCAAGTGGGTATTTTTCTTTTTCTTATTCTATTTTTATTGGATAGGACGGACAAAATTGAGAAATTGAGAGAGGAGAGGGAGACAGAAAGGGAGACTCCTGCAGACCTATTTCATCACTCATGAAGCACATGCCCCTATAGGTACTTGAGCATGGTGATACATGCACTTAACTGGGTTTGCCAAGGCCGTCTCCCTTTGGTCTTTTTCTTTAACTCATGCTCTCTCAACCCTTCTTTTTAAAAAAAAAAATTATTTATTTACTTTCCCTTTTGTTGCCCTTGTTGTTTTTATTGTTGTAGTTATTATTGTTGTTGTTGTTAGACAGGACAGAGAGAAATGGAGAGAGGAGAGGAAGATAGAGATCGGGAGAGATAGACAAACACCTGCAGACTTGCTTCACCTCCTGTGAAGCGACTCCCTTACAAGTGGGGAGCCAGGGGCTTTAACCGGGATCCTTATGCCATATTGGATAGTATGCCAGCTCCCCTGGCTTCTGCTTAACCAAGTACCGGTATGCCTATATAGGGATTGGTTTGATCCCATTCAAAGCGGTCTATTTACATAAATCACTTCTACATTTACATAAAGCACCACACTCCCTCCAGGGCATTAGTGGTTTAGTGGTAAAATTCTCACCTGCTCCGCCCCCTCTCCTTGTCACACCCTGATCCTCTCCTTGTCACACCCTGATCTTCCACCAGTCACTTTTCGCTCCACCCTCTCTATGTCACATCCTGTTTCCACCCTACTTGGAGAGTATAAAAGCAGCTGCTCTTCTGATTAAACACACTTGGAAATTGCTTTCCGGCTCTGAGGGTTCCAGAGTGTATCTCCTGCGAAGTTAGTGCGGCACGAGTTCCTGATCCCTCTCCCACGCAGCAGCCTAGATCAGCTCCAGTTGAGTTCTCTCCAACCCAGAGAGCACTAGCTCAGGAAGAAGCACCCTCAGGCTATCCCGGCAATGCCAGTCCTCGAGCTTTGTGCCATGTGCACTTAACCCGCTGCGCCACCACCAAACTCCCTCTCTCAGCCCTTCTAATATGGGTTATTAATCTCTTAAATAACAGCTTTACCAAGATATAAGTAACACTCTATAAATGCCTTTATCTATAAAGTATATAATGCAATGGTCCTCAGTATATTTCCAGAATCATATAATCACCATGACCAGCACCACTACCACCACCACCAATTTTAGAACATTTCATCATCCCCTGAGAAAAGTCTATCCTCTCTAGTTATGACCCCATCCTTCTATCCCTCTTCCCACAATCCTAAACAACCATTCATCTACTTTCTGTCACCACAGATGCACTTGTTATGGACACTTCATGTAAATGGAGTCATAGGGTATGCAGTCTTTCAGGACTGCTGTCTTTACTCAGCATAATGCTTTAGAGGTTGACCCACTTAAGAGTACACACCAACATCAACATTTCATTTCTTCTCACTGTCAGATAATATTCCATCCTATGGATATGACTGCATTTTATTGACCTATTCATCAGTGGATAGACATTTGCTTTCCACTTTTGGCTACTGTGTATAATGCTACTACTATGAATGACTAAACATTTACATAGGAAAACATTAATGTGCATATATATATATGTATTTCTGGCTCATCTGATAACTTTATTCTTAGCCTTTTGGGATACTAATTGACTGGTTTCTACAGTGAGTGCACCATTTTCTATTCCTAACAGTAGTAGATATAGTACACAATCTCTCCACATCCTCTAAGCTTGTTATTGTCTTCCTTTTTTTTCTCTCCAGGGTTATCACTGGGGCTCCATGTCAGCACTACAAATCCACTGCTCCTGGGAGCCTTTTTTTTTTTTTCATTTTGTTGGATAGGACAGAGAGAAATTGAGAGGAGAGAGAGAGAGAGAGATCTGCAGACCTGTTTCACTGCTTGTAAAGTGACTCCCCCCCACTGCAGGTGGGGAGCTGGGGGCCTGGAACCTAGATCCTTGCACTGGTCCTTGTTTTTCGTACTATGTGGGCTTAATCTGGTGCACTACCGCCTGGCCCCTATTATCTTCCTTTTTGACCAAAGTTATTTAAATGAGGAATAACATATTGAGTATCCTATTGAACTATAGTTATCTTAGTGAAATAGCATATCTGTGTCGGTTTTATGTTCTACTACCTCACTGTTTGATTTTTTAATTAAAATGTTTTATTTTCTTAAGTGTATTAAGATTTAGAGTCATAGTAAAGGTGTGCTTTCGTATATGTCACCTGCCCTCATACATACATACCTTTACCCTTTATCAAAATCATCCAACAAGCTAGTGCCTTTCTTACAAGTGACAAATCTATATTGACATCATAATCACCAGTCCACAGCTTTATATCAGAATTTATTCTTTTATTTTAAAAATATTTTTATTTGTTTTGTTTTCATGAGAGAGAGTGAGAGAGATGCAGAGATCAGCTCTGCTTTATGGTGGTGCCAGGGACTGAACCTGGAACCTCTGGTGCCTTGAGCATGAAAGTCTTTTTGTATAACTATTTTGCTGTCTCCTCAGCAGAATTCATTCTTGATATTCTACAGTTTATGAGTTTGGACAAATGTATAATAATGTATCCACCATTATTTTACCATACAGAATTTGTTTTACTGCTTTACAAATCTTTAAAAAAATTAAAGTTTATTTTTATTAGATAGAAACAGAGAAATCGGGACCAGGTGGTGGCACATCTGGTTGAATACACATGTTACAATCAGCAAGGATCTGGGTTCGAGCCCCTGGTCCCCACCTGCAGGAGTAAACTTCATGAGTGGTGAAGCAGGGCTGCAGGTGTCTCTCTGTCTCTCTCCCTCTCTATCTCCCCTTCCCTCTTGATTTCTTGCCGTCTCTATCCAATAATAAATAATATTAAAAAAGACTTGTGAAGGGAGGAGAGGAGAGGAGAGGAGAGGAGAGGGAAGGAGATGAGAGGAGAGGAGAGGAGAGGATAGGAGAGGGAAGGAGAAGAGAGAAAAGGAGAGGAGAGAGAAGGAGAGGAAATGGTAGGAGAGGAGAGGAGAGGAAAGGAGAGGAGAGGGAAGGAGAGGAAAGAAAAGGAGAGGAGAGGAGAGGAGAGGAGATGAGAGGAGAGGAGATGAGAGGAGAGGAGAGACGAGGGGAGGGGAGGGGAGGGGAGGGGAGGGGAGGGGAGAGGAGAGGAGAGGAGAGGCGAGGCGAGGCGAGGGGAGGGGAGGGGAGGGGAGGGGAGAGGAGAGGAGAGGGGAGGGGAGGGGAGGGGAGGGGAGGGGAGAGGAGAGGAGAGGAGAGGAGAGGAGAGGAGAGGAGAGGAGAGGAGAGGAGAGGAGAGGAGAGGAGAGGAAACTTGAATTTCATCAATACATGTATCCTGGTGCTTTAAATGATAACTAAGAAGGAGAAAAGACAGCTAGCAGAATGTAGACAGTTATTTTCAGATTACTCATATAAGAAACATGTACTTTGATTGCATAAAGAACTTTCATATCTCAGTAATTAATGACAAATAGTCCAATTAATAATGGACAAATTATATGACTAGCTGTCTCTATGTAAAAGGTAGATAAGACCATTAAACACATTAAAAGGTACTCATTGTGTTTACTCATTATAAAAATGCAAATAAAAACAAGGATAAAGAAGATTTGGGCCAGGCAGTGGCATACCCAGTTAAGCCCACACATTACAGTGCATAAGGATGCAGGTTCAAGCCCCTGGTCCCCACCTCTAGGGGACCTTTCTTTACCTTTCCTTTCTCTTTTTTCTTTCATCATTTCCTTCCTTAATCTACCTTTCTTTTCTTTTCTTTTCTTTCTTTCTTTCTTTCTTTCTTTCTTTCTTTCTTTCTTTCTTTCTTTCTTTCTTTCTTTCTTTCTTGTATACATGGTACCATAGATAACAATTCAAGATCACTAAATTTGTTTAGACCTTCTTCTACCAACCTTATATTTTTAACCCTTACATTTGAGTGTTTAACAAACTGAGTAATTTTTACATCTAATGTGTGAGTTAGGGCGTCCCACTTTAATCTTTAATATGTAGAGATCTTGTCACAGCATAATTTGTTGAAAGACTATTGCCTTTTTTTTTTTTTTGTCTCCTAAGCTTCACTGCTCTGAACCAACTTATTCAGATAAAGAGAGAGAGGGTGACAGAGGGGAAGACACTGGAAAAAAAACAAAGCTTCTTCCAGTATGGTGGGGGTCAGGCTTAGACCTGGGCTGTGCACATGACAAAGCAGGCACGCTAACAGGTGAGTTATCTTGCTGGCCTAATGGATTATTGAATTGTTTGGGCTCTCCTATCAAATATCAGTTGGCTATTGCCTGCACTATTTCAAAGTAAATCCTGGAAATTATGTCAGTTCATCTGTAAATATATTTAATCTTCAATAACCTGGTGTTTCATCTGTAATCAGCGATTCACTGTCAAAGCAACCACCAAGGTGCTATTACCCACACGTAACAGAAATAGAACACGTATGGTAATGTTAATCCCCATGAAAAGATGCTCAGAGAGGCTGATCATAAAGCTACCTGAGTGACAGAATCAGAAGCAAAAGCTGTGCCCTACTTACTATGCCATAACCAATGTAGCCAAAGCACAGTGAAATAAAGTTATAGAGAGAACAGTTTGACCCAGACAACCACTGCCATCTTTAAATTCTTTGAAGGTATCATTTAATATGTCTGCTTTCCTCATTGGCACCATCACCATTGTTATTTGTCCTTCAGCTGGTGTTCTTTATGTCAGGACAGAAAGAAAGACAGTGCTCTGAAAACTCAATGAATACCTCCTTACAGCTTGGAGAAACCGTGAGATAGAAAAACCAAAACTTGTCTCATTATTGGGGCAAGACTCACACTGTGCAATCTTAATTATAGTGAATGTTTCCTCACTAGAAGGAACACTTGAATTAACAGACCTTAGTACTAAAATTGAACTTACATAGTTGTTTTTCTTCCCTCTAATTTCACACTTAGAAAAAAAAAAGTCTAGTGACTTCCTCAAGTTAATAGGGCTACTTAGTGGCAGAAAAGAAACTCAAAATTTCTCTGTCTCATATTAGCTAAAATAATTATTTCTGCTCCTAGAGTATGCTGGACATGGAATGCCAGATCTTGCATTAACAAAAAAGTATACATTAATATCCTAAGACTCAAAAAGAGTTATATAGGCATTTAAAAATAGGGAGAGAAAATCATTAAGGTTAGGATTTTTTCTGAAACTGCTCCTAAGGAATAGAAATTTTCAAAGTTCTGTAAAGTATAAAGCTATTTAATGTTTGAGTCACTGGTCAGGTATATGGCACAGGAGTGAGAGATTACAATGTACATGCCATCATACTTTTAAGAAGACAACACAGATTTTTTTTTTTTTCCCTTCGGGGCTATTGCTGGAGCTTGGTGCCTTCACTATGAGTCTATAGCTCCTGGTGGCCATTTTTTTCTATTTTATTGGACAGGGCAGAGAGAAATTGAGAGGGGAGCAGAAGATTGAGAGAGAGAAAGAAACATAGAAACCTGCAGACCTGCTTCACCACTTGTGAAGTGACCTCCCCCCCCCCACACACAAACACACATGTGGGGAGCTAGGGCTTGAACCAGGATCCTTGTGCTGGTCCTTGCATTTCGTACTATGTACACCACTGCCTGGCTCCTCCCACAAAGAGAAGAATTTAGGCTCAGACTCAACTGACAAATACAGTAGAGAGAACATACATTTAAAATAACCTGATAAGGAAAAGATGTGCAACTTATGCTATAATGGTTTAGGACTACACCAGAGGTTAGAATTTCACCAAGTTTAGGAATGTTGGAGAGTAGATATCAGCAAATGTCACCAAAAGTCACTTTGGACTATTGTCATCTTATTTGCTATCCAGACCCTGCTCTGCTTTCAACATAAAGTGGTATTAGGAAAGTTTCCCATGGTAGCTAAATTCAGCTACTGTAACACAGCTTCAGGGTCATCTAGACTAAGGCTTGCATTTCTGATTCTTTCATGTCCCTCTGAGGCCTCTTGGGTAATCACCATTTTTTAAAAATCATTTTGAATCTATATATTTTCATATGAAGTTAAATGCTTCATTGTGCTATTGAGAGATTTTTAAAGAAGAAATTCATTTCTTCTAAGAAATCTGAGGCTGCAGCATTTATGGAAGAGTGGACATCTGGACTCTTCATTCAATGCTCTTTCCTCAGTGTCACTGTGATGGCATTGGGATGCTGGTTGCTATGACCACCTAATTATTTCCTCTAGGTCTAACCACCATGAGCAATTGAAATACTTGTTGGACTCCCAGTCAAACAAGCAGCAGATGTCCAGTTTGAAAAACCATCATTCAGAACAATAATGTTTGGCTTCCTATCCATCACATGGACCCATATACAGAAGAGGGGGTAGAAGGAGGCAGCAGTGGAGAGGCTGGTATGTGAATTGAGGGAGCAGAAGTTGACTTATGGCTTGTATCTTTCCTGGAGGAGCCATGCTGGAGTCACTCCCTTTTACACATGAGGTACTGATTGATTTATGGAGCCACTAGTTGTGCTCATTCAGTCTTCTGGTATCTCTGAGCAGTCAAACAGCAGCATTGGAAAGTGAAGGTAATAGCTCATAGAATCAGACAGATGTGAGCATTCCTAATACTATTCTCTGGCTTGTTGATTAACTGACCTCAATGCTTCACTGATGTTCAGTTTCCATATACAAAATAAGCACAGTAATAGCCACCTCATAGAGCCCTTGTGGGAGTAAAACAAAAGTACAGGGCTAGGACCAAGCACAGTTGAGACATCTGAATAAACACTACAGTCTCAGCTGTGTGCTTGAGAGCATGGCTGTGGTGAGAATGGGTATGCAGCTGAAACCAAAAACAAAGAATTTAACCTCCAGCAGAGCTTGGTGCCATTTCCCCTCTGCATGCAACAGTAATCAAGGCAACAGACTCTGATATCTGTGAGAGAAGAGAACTTATGACATTTTAATACATATCCTCAGGGGTGGGGGGATTAGCCTACTGAATTACAGGCAAGGACACATCAAAAAAGCAGCAGGTATTTATTGAGAAACCACTTGTGGCTCCACTTAGTGTTAAACAAGTGAGGAGTTTATTTGTAAAAGCACCACAAAAGTGAGCAAGTGAAAAAGCCTAACTAAGAGAGATGGCAGAAACCAAAGTTCTACCAGCTAGCTACCCACGAAATCAAAAGTGAAGAGATCAGGAGATTTGCCAATCAGTGAATGCCATGAAGGAGATGGTCCCAAGAGACCAGAACTACTCCAGGTTCCTGCTTATATAGTTCCTTGTATCTACAATCCCTTGTGTGATTGTACAGATCATAGTATGCTCTGTCACCAGGCTGGCATCAGCCTTGTGCTGTGTCCAACTTCCTGTCATCGACCAGTATACTGTATCATGTCACGCATTTATGACCAAAAAAAAAAAAGTCTGGTCTGTTCCCAAAATGTAAAGGTAACTTATGGCAGCTGGCAGCTGCTAACAGGTAAAGTGAGCCCTGCTTTTTCTGAACACAGCTACAGACCAGCAGCAAGCACCTGAGGCTTAGTTTCAGATTGAAATCATAAAGAGAAATCATATATGTGCACCACAAGGAGCACGAAACAGCTCAAGAAAACAACAACAAAAAACTAACCCTAGGCCCCCCACCACCACCACACTACATATAGACAATGTGAAGCACAGAGGCCACAAAAATAGCACTACCTGCTTCCCAATAATAACCAGCACGATAAATGTGTAAACAGAAATATTGCAGAAACAAACTACCAAACATGCCAAACCAGATAGATAGAAATTAAACAGAATTAGTCCTAGAAAATGTAAACATAAAAAGACTATCAGAGAAAGACTATAGAAAACTCATTATGAGGACTCTCCAAGAATCTCAGCATAATGTGAAAAAGTATATTCAAGAATTGAAAAAAATGTTTGACTAAAGAGTTAAGAAACATGAAGTAAGTGATTTGAACAAAATTATCTAAGAAACTAGAACACGTGAAAGAAGACTTCAATCAAAGTTCTCTAAGAAATTAAAAACCATAAAAGAACTTCAATCAAAATTCACTAAGTGGTTAGGAAATATGAAAGAAAAATGTCAGCCCACCTGCAGGGTGGAGGGTGTCACTTCACAAGTGGTGAAGCAGGTCTGTAGATATCTTTCTCTATTTCCCCCTTCTCTCAAATTTTTCTCTGTACTTTCCAAAAATAAAAATTAAATTAAAAAAAGAAATGTAAGAGTAATAGGAATTCCTGAGGAAGAAGACAGTGAAATCAACAAAGACCTTATTTAGAGGAAATTTGAGCTGAGATTTTCCTTCAAGTATGCAGTCCATGAGCAAATCATCAAAGAGGCAGAGTTTACATCCAGGAACATGAATGAAAATAATCAACACAAAGACATATAATTGTAAAATTATCAAAATTTAATGACAAGAAACAATTTTGCAGGCTGACAGGGTAAGGAAAGAAGTGGCATGCAAATATATGCTTATTAGGCTTTCATCAGACTTTTCTTCACAAGTTCTAGAGGTCAAGAAAGGGGAATGACATATTCAAAAAAGGGGGGAGTTCTAGCCACAGATCTTGTATCCTGCAAAACTATCCTTTAAATCTGAGAGATAAAGCCTCAAATATTCAAAAGTTAAAGGAATTTTTTTTTTAGTTTTTTAAAATTTTTATTTATAAAATGGAAACACTGACAAGACCATAGGAAAAGAGGGGTACAACTACACACAATTCCCACCACCAGAACTCTGTATCCCATTCCTTCCCCTGATAGTTTTCTTATTTTTAACCCTCTGGGATCATGGACCCACGGTTGTTATGGGGTGCAGAAGGTGGAAGTTTTGGCTTATGTAATTACTTCCCCACTAAACATGGACATTGATAGGTTGATCTATACTCCTAGTCTGTCTCTCTTTCCCTATGGGGGCAGAGCTCTGGCTAAAGGAATTTTTCTATCATCAGCTGCAGCTTACAAGAATTACTGAATGGAGTCCCACAAGAAAAATAGAAGCAAAGTAATATACTTTCTCAGAGAAGTGAGAAGTAGTAGACTAGAACCAAGAATACAATAAAGAAAGGAAAGAACAACAAAACAGGAAAGGGGAAGGAATTAATACACAAAAATTTTTTAAAAATTAAAAAATTAATACACAAAAGTTCTATCAAATGTTAGTCAAGACTAACACAAAAGACTTTTTAGATACACTATATTAATTATTACACTTTTGATGACCTCAATACAAAACAAGAACAGAGATTTACAGAGTACAAGAGAAATCAGTGAAGAACTCATAACAGAATGTGAATGGCCTAAATTCACCTGTTAAAAGACTCAGAGTTGCTAAATGAATTAAAGTATAGCCAAAATATGGAAGCAACCAAACTGCCCTTCAGCAGACGTCTGGATAAAAATGTTATGGGACATATACTAATGGGAGTACTACTCAGCAGCAACAACAACAAAAAGATGATATTGTGTCATTTGGGATAAAGTGGGTGGAATTGGAGAAGATCATGCTTAGTGAAGTAAGATGGTAAAGGATAATTAAAGGATGCTTTCATTCTTATGTGGAATTAAGAGAATTGAAAACAGCAAACAAACGAAAGTTCAACACATATCCAAGACTGTGGAAGACTATATCTAAGGGATTGGTGGTAGGGTGGTGCAGATATTCATTGGTGGGAAAAATGTGAAACTATAATCATATTATTTTAAAATCTCATAAATCACTATTGCTTTAATGTGTGGGAGGTTATATTTAGTACAAGTTCTCTAACTGCCTAGACTATAACTCTGAGTATGTATATTTTCATTAGCCTAAATATTTAATATTTCAGATTTGTAAGATGATAAAATTTGAGCTTAAATTGTTTAAGAAGCTCTAAGAATATATTTGCAGATATAGTTTTTTAAATATCTAAATTATCTACAACCTCAAGCCAGGTAGATCAAAATCATTTATTTTGTCTTTGTCAGTATCTAAAATATGGTGATTAGTAGATACGCCTAATGGGAACAATGAATAGTAAGATCAAATATATTATAGCAGATCCTAACCATTGGATTTTCATAGAAAATCAAGCCTCCAAATAACTTAGTTATACTAATAATTAGCTATTGCAATTTAAACTCTTTCTAAGACTATAAGCAACTATTTTCTATTCTCTTTAAGATCTTTATTTCTTCTAGACTTGAAATCTCTAGGACTATGCCAATATTTCTTGATGTTTCTTCTTTCTGATTCCTTATCAGCCTATTGCCTTTTTCAAACCACAACTAATTCAATGCTACCAGTGCTGTTATGCCACATTATGCTGTTACTCATTTCTTGTGGGGGATGGTCTCCAGAGACACCAAGCCTGAGATGTCAACCTCCCAACTCCTCTAATCTTGTGTGGATCCTAGTAGAAGGGTCTAAAGAAGGCATCACAAATTCTCTGATGAGACTTAGCCCTTATAAGCTTGGCATTCTGGTAGAAAGGCCTAAAGAAGGCAGCCCCATAAACCTAATACTGGTTTGGATATAACAAATGACACTCAATGCTTTGACAACTGGGAGAAAGTCTAAGCTCATCAAATAAAGACACTATAAAAGCTAGATAAAGGCAAGAGACTGGCTTACTTGATGATGGTCTTTTAGGTCAATATGAGACCAACCTATCATATGGGGGCCCTTGTTGGGAAACCTTGGATTTCCACACAAATATAATGGGCCAGATCTCTCTAATAGATCCCTCTCTTCACCACCACTGGTCACGTCTTTCAGGAGTGTCATCATAAGCTCTCTTGAGGGTCATTCCAGGAACTTGTCCTCTGTATAGAGTAACAATGGTTGGGACTGCCCCACTTTCAAGAGAGGTCACCCTACCCTGCAACTTGAGGAATACAAGTACTGAAACAAATGCAGCCTAGAATGTTCCCAGTTCTGACTATGTAATATGAGCTCAAACCAACATGGACTCGGGATAGACAAGTTCCTGTACTAAATATGCAACAGGTTGATGGGGCAAACAGTTATTATTTTTTTCTCACAGATTTGCTTTACGTTTGGGAGCTACTCTCTGCCCCAATCCAACTTTCTAGCCTTATTCTCAACTCTGATACCACCTTCTGGGCAATAATTTTGTCCACCTCCATGTTAGCTATCAAACTCAAGTAAAAACTGGGAAAGTCACAGACTTCTAGAAACATATCTAAGATTTCTTAGCTTCTTTCCACCCTAAGATTTCTATTCTCATCTGCTCTATTCCTTCTTTTTGGTTCCTGTTTATTAATCATTTTTGTCCTGTATTGTATCTTACCATCATTCAGCCATCAAACTGCAGATGCTAGCGTGATTCTATCCTGATTTCCCTGGACAGACAACCTCATTAATGTGTCTTGGAACCTCACCTCTTCAGAGCCCTGCCCCTTTAAGGAAAGACAGAAACAGGCTGGAGGTACAGATCAACCTGCCAATGCTTATGTCCACCAGAGAAGCAGTTACAGAAGCCAGAACTTTCACCTTCTCAATTCCATAAAGAATTTGTTCCATACTCCAAGATGGGGAGAAATATTAGGGAAAGATGACCAGTGGGCTCTGAAGTCCAATTCCATCAGGACCTGGAGAGCAAAGAGAAAAAAAGAAAGACATTCAGAAGTAGTAAAAGGTATAGGTGTGACAGCAGAGAATGCAGGGCCATAGAAAAAAATGGATATATATATCAATTTTTATTTATTTAATCATATATATGATTAGAAATAATAGAGTATATCTGAAACCTTGAAAGAATTACTGATGATGGGAGGGAATGGGGATATGGTGGGAATGGTGAGGAATTATACCCCTGTTATCTTATAATTTTGTAAATAATATAATTTTGTAAATTGTAAGTCACTAATTAAAAAAAAACCAACATCTCATATATTAGATGGAAGTTACTGGACCAGAGAGATAGCACAGCAGTAGTGTACTGGACTTGAATAGGAGAGGTCCTGGTTTGGGTTTAGTTTCTGGCACATTACCAACAAGGAGAGGTGAGTGATGCTCTTTTCAAAAAAGGAGATCCTGTAAAATATTTTTTATTACAAGACTTAATAAAATTATTTCAACACTAGATAGTCATATAGTTAGATATCTTATGTAGTAACTTATTATTTTCATTTTCTTTCTTATTCCCTTTGTAGAAGATGTCTACCTCACACACATAGTACTAAGCACCAGTTGTGACTGCCCTGGTACCTGTGTCTCACCAAGGATCCAGGAAATAGCTCATCCTGTTTTTTTTTTTTTTTTTTTTTGCATTGTTCCCATCCCAGAGTTACTATTTGTCTACATCCTGCTCAAGTACATAGCAATAACCCCTTCCAGTGAGCAATTTTTATCCTTTTAAATAACAAATATAGTTTTTCATTAACAGCCAATACAGAGTTGGTTTCCTCTCTTGTGCACAGACAATAGTGGTAAGGAGTTCTGTAACTCTCTCCAAGTTCTCTGAGCATCTTCATGGGTTCTGGGCATAGGAGGAGAAAAGCAGAGCCAGGGAAACAGGAGGACACCATTGCTTCTGCTCTTTAAAAGAATACAGCAACTTTCAGACAAGGCACAGCTTGCAAAGAAAAGGTTTTCCTGCTGTGCAGGAATTATTCACTCCTATGCTTCATTCATATGCTTCCTGTGCAGTCACCTTAAACATTGCTGATGGCTGCAGAAGCTCAGTTTGACAGTGTAACTGTTTCATGTCTGACCTGTATCAACTATCAAATCTCCTGCCATTATGGCATGCAAATAGTGGGTGTTTAGGTTAGTTTTCTCCCTGATCAGACTTCTATTCTGTTAACAGGTATCCAGGTCATCTCTCTAAGTTCCTCAGGACTAATGTTCCTGAGAGTGTATGTAGTGTCATCACTACTAACTTTCCAGTGGCAACTTCAGTCCCTATGAGAAATTCTCATCCTTCCCTTCCCTTCCCTTCCCTTCCCTTCCCTTCCCTTCCCTTCCCTTCCCTTCCCTTCCCTTCCCTTCCCTTCCCTTCCCTTCCCTTCCCTTCCCTTCCCTTCCCTTCCTTGCCCTTCCATGTTATTTTCTCTCCCCTCCCCTCCTGTCCCCTTCCCTCCCTTCCCTTCCTTGCCCTTTCATTTTCTTTTCTCTCCCCTCCCCTCCCTTCTCTCTTCACCTCTCCTCTCCTCTCCTTTCCTCTCCTCTCCTATCCCCTCTTCTCCCCTCCCCTATTCTTCCCTCCTCATATCTCCCTTCCCTTCTTCTCTCTTCTCACTGATCCTCTCTTCCCCTCCCCTCCCCTCCCCTCTCCCCTCACCTTCCCTCCTCTCTTCTCCTCTCCTCTCTTCTCCTCTCCTCTCCTCTCCTCTCCTCTCCTCTCCTCTCCTCTCCTCTCCTCTCCTCTCCTCTCCTCTCCTCTCCTCTCCTCTCCTCTCTTCTCCCCCCTTTATTTAGACAGAGACAGGCAGAGTAAGAGAGAGCAAATGAAAAAGACAATTGCACCAAAGCTTCCTTCAGTGTGGTGGGGGTGAGACATGAAGCTGGGTCACACACATGGCAAAGTTACACACTATTAGTGAGTTATTTCACTGACTTTAGACTTGTTTCATTTAGACTCAGAAACAGAATCCAACTCCTTGTTTTGTAGAAGATGTCATGGTGCCATGGCATATCACAGACTTATTTCATGAATGAACCATGGGCCAAGAGGTGGTGCAGTAGATAAAGTTTCAGAATCTGTAACAAGTGGTCTTGAGTTTAATCTCCAGCCTCACATGCCAGACTGATGTTCTGGTTCTCTCCACCTCTTCTTCCCCTCTCTCTTTCTCTGGTACTAATAAGTAAATAAATAACTGCTTAAATAATTTAAAGTTTCACAAGTGGTGAAGCAGTGCTGCAGGTGTCTCTCTGCCTCTCATTCTCTCTGTCTCCCCCTTCCCTCTCAATTTCTGGCTGTCTCTATCCAATAAATAAATAAAGATAATGATTTTTTTTAAAAAAAGAAAGAACAGTCCTAAGGAAATACTACACATCTTAGTGTAAAGACAAGTAAAGTATCTGAGATAGCCATCTCTTTCACTGAGTGGAAACTGTGTAGTTCTTTCCATGGTGGAAGCTGTAAACAATAAACCTGTAGTTGATTGCAAAGGGCACATGAAAGGAGAAGTTACATTTAGCCCAGAGTCCTAGGGGGATGCTGCAGAAAGACTGGCGTAGACTCAAATGCTAATAGCCTCACTGATGATCATGGACAAATGTGATTACACAGGGAAAGCAAGGCCAAGTTCTGCACTCTCTCTCTCCAGCTGGCTGGAGCAGTCTTCCTGGAAGGGGTCCCTCCTACCTCCCATTCTCTCTGCACTTAAAAAACTTCCGGGAATCTTCCCGCCTTACATCTTTTCAGACAAAACTAAAAACACTGAGAAAGCAGCCTTCACACTAATCTCAGTAGCTTAGCGCCAGGTCCCAGAATTAACAAAACAAAACCACACAAAGCAAAACACTGAACTGATGATTTTTCTAAGGCCTTAATACTGCAGAGGATAACACACAGAGTTTAGGGAATATCTAGAAGGTGGGGATCAAAGGACTTTATGAAGAGTGGACTATGTTTTGGACCCTTTTTGCATCTGGATGCTTATTCTTAGTTAGGACTAAAGAAGAGAATTGTAATCCTGGGCTTATGAGTGAGGGGACAAAGGCTCATGGAGTTTGAAGAATGTTTATCAGGTCACAGGGAAATCAGCGGTGAGTCTGAGATTCTATCAGAAGTCCTTCTGATTTCTGAAATTTATTGAATTTCTCATTGTTTAGATTATTGAACAGACTATGTCCCTCATTCCAGCCATCATGACTCCCACACAGCTAGACCCACTGGGCTCTGCCAGGCTTGGTCTCAGACCCTGATGCTACACTTACTGGTGCTGGTTTTGTTTCTTATTTGCAGCTTAAGGGAAGCATAATCACAAACTAGCTGGTAGAGATGGCCCAGGCCCTTTTTGCTCCTTTGCCCCTGGCCTCTTCACGTCTATGCTAAGGTCAGGACCCATGGTGGGGGAGAACATCCTCCCTACAACTGACTCCCAAAGTGAAGAGCAGGGTGGGGCCTTCTTAGTCCAATGCTGATACTGATGTATTAGTCATTCGTTCCATCCCTAGTTTGTTGTTGTTATTATTTTGGTGGTGGTGTGTTATTTCTTTGTTGGCTGGTCTAAGAATGGTTCTGCTTTCAAAACTCAGGTGATGGACACAGAAAAGGGCCTGCTGTGATTCCTGCTGTGATTTCATTGCTGTCAAACCTCTTCTATGACTCACTTCAGCGGCTCCTTCTTCTTGTTGAAGAAGCCACTCTTGGCAATTTAGGGCAAGAGGAACATAATATGTGTAAATATGTAATAAATACATCTCTTATGTAATAAATAAATCTTTTGAAAATCTGACCATCAGAAGTCATAGTCTCCATAACTATGCCTACCAACAGTAAACATGGACGATAGCAACCTTTCCTTTATTTCATTTCCTGGTCTCTTACATGGGTGTCTCCTCAACAGAACCTAATTTGAATCCAGAATGCTATCTACAGGGAAATATGGAAAATGAGCTTAGACTCTACGATTGAATAAGATAGTTTTACAAGGATTTGAAAAAGACATTCAGTAATGAAGATGTGGCATGGAGCTCTGAACAGCTGTTTTTGGAGTTTTCAACTTTTGCACCTGCAGATATGAAGAGGCATTGTGTAGACCCGGGGGTCAAACTCATGCACTTGGGTACCATCTTCACTTCCCTTCTTTTCCCAGATCCATTCCACAGAGTTCTGTCTAGGGTTGCACTTCCAATATCTTGTTTTATCCAAAGTACAAAGTTGTTTCATGGTATTTCAGCAGAGACTACTCTTTTTGGTTCCTGGGGCAATTACTACCCACTGATACACTAACTGCTTCCAGGATGGTGCCAGAATAGAGGGTCCACACCTGCCCAGTTGACATGGCAGCTGGGTCACCCATGCAGGATTCATGCCCACACTCATAGCCTCAGTCTCTCTCTATTCAAGTACTTAATTAAGCTTCTTGGGCATTTATAAATATACAGAAACAATCTGCAAGGCTGGCCAATGGCACAACTTCCTGTGTCTTGTTCTCCCATTGGCCCCATCTTCCACCTTCCGGAAAGCCAGGCTTGTTTGCCTCCATTCTGCTAAGTCACAAAGCTGGAAAGCACTCAGAGAAGGGAGAGAACATGTGTCAGCTAGTTGGCTTGGAAAGGTTCTGGGAAGTCATTATGACCTAAACAACTATTCCAGTTATTCATGTGACTCAGCCCCTGAATGTGGGATCTTCCTGTGTCTACGGGGCCCTGTGTTGCTGAGTCAGTGGAGAAGAGGGCACCTTGTCAGTTCTGAACTCCTAATTCCTCCCCACCCCCACCCTCTCTCTCCCAAGGGCACTAGAGAGAGTCAGACAGTGTGGGTACACTTCCTGCTCTATTCACTTTCATTTCTAAACAAACAGGCAAACCCCTCCTCTTACAGCTCTCACCACACACAAGTGTCAGACTTCTGGGCATTTGGGGACAGGGTGAGGGGGTATCAGAAACCATCACATGAGCCCCAGGCACTCATGCAGGCCTTTGGAGCAGGCTTACCCAGCACCTACTACGTGTCCACTTGTTTGCTGGGAGCTGAGAGTGAAATGCATTAGCAGATACTTATGAACTAATAGCAAGAACATGGCAGGGCTGTAGAAAGTTTTGAGAACACTAAGTAATAAGTGACACCATCTCTGGGTGCCTGGAATTCATCTTGAATGTGCAGTAAATTTCAGAGTGTGGGTGGGAATTATGTTCATCTATGGGAACCTGAAAAAGAAGATATTTCCAGAAAACTGAGGCTAGAAGATGAGATTCTAGAAGAAGGAGATCAAGGGCATAGAGGATAAAGTAGCAAGTTTGACAGTTTAGCCAATGAGCCTGTTTTTTAAAAAAATTTATATATATATATATATATATATATAATTTTTATTTATAAAAATAAAACACTGACAAAAACCATAGGATAAGAGGGGTACAACTCCACACATTTCCCACCACCGGAAAAACTCCCTATCCCACCCCTCCCTTGATAGCTTTCCTATTCTTTATCCCTCTGAGAGCATGGATTAAGGGACATTATGGGATGCAGAAAGTGGAAGGCCTGGCTTCTGTAATTGCTTCCACGCTGATATGGGCTTTGATAGGTCGAGCCATACTCCCCAGTCTGTCTTTCTCTTTCCCTGGTGGGGCGGGGCTCTGGGGAAGCAGGGCTCCAGGACACATTGGTGGGGTCCTCTGCCCAGGGATGTCCAGTTGACATCATGTTAGCATCTGGAACCTGGTGGCTGAAAAAAAGAGTTAACATATAAAGCCAAACAAATTGTTGACTAATCATGAACCTAAAGGCTGGAATAGTGCAGATGAAGATTTAGGGGGGAAGAAAAGAAAGATAACATGCTCCTGGGTAAATTTAAAGGCAAATTAAAAACAATATCATGGGTTAACTGTAGTGTATCTAGTGTTTATATGCATGGCACCATTTCATTAAATATTAAAAGAATACACGCACACACTAGGTATTAACAATTAGTTGAACTATCAACAGAGATGTTAATGAATTAATACTTGTTAAGCACTTAGAACTCAATAAGGGCCTGCCATTATTACTATTTACGGATGTTTCTGCCTTGTGTTCTTGTTATTTACAAAATCATTGAGCTTGTAGGACAGACTTGCTCATGTTCCCATTTTACAGAAGGAGAAATAGAGAAGTTTCCTAAGAGAAGAGAAGAAAGCTAACCTCTTCAAGGACATAGAAATATTGATGAAGAAACAGGGCTTTAAATGGGCTTCAAAGACTTAATACAAAAAATGTAAACAATCTCATCAATTTTTCATATTCGTTACATTTGAAATGGTGATTTGGATATATTGGGTTAAACTGAATCTACCATTATTATCTTTTTTTTTTTTACAGTCACCAGGGTTGTTGCTGGGGTTCAGTGACTATGCAATGAATTCACTACTTCTGGTGGTCATTATTTTCCTTTTTAAATTTTTTATTTGGGGCCAGGCGGTGGTGCAGTGGGTTAAGTGCATATGGCGCAGAGCACACGGACCCGTTCAAGGATCCTGGTTGGAGTCCCTGGCTCCCCACCTAAGGGGGGGGAGTCACTTCACAGGCAGTGAAGCAGGTCTGCAGGTTTCTATCTTTCTCTTCTACTCTCTATCTTCCACTCCTCTCTCAATTTTTCTCTGTCCTATCCAGCGACAACAGCAGTAACAACAAAGGAAACAAAATGGGACAAAATGGCTCCAGGAGCAGTGGATTCATAGTGCTGGCACTGAGCCCCAGCGATAACCCTGGAGGCAAATTGCTTCCCGGGTTATCGCTGGGACTGAGTGCCTGCACTGTGAATCCACTGCACCTGGAGGCCATTATTCCCATTTTGTTGCCCTTGTTGTTGCCCTAGTTGTTGAATTCAGCACCAGGAACACTGAATTTGTAGTGCAGTCACTGAGCCCCAGCGATAACTCTGGAGGCAGAAATGAGAAAGAGAGAGGGAGAGGGAGAGGGAGAGGGAGAGGGAGAGGGAGAGGGAGAGGGAGAGGGAGAGGGAGAGGGAGAGGGAGAGGGAGAGAGACAGATTAAGTGGGAGGGGGAGAGAGATCAAGAGACACATGTAGCACTGCTTCACTGTTCATGAAGCTTCCTTCTGCAGATGGGAACCGAGGCCTTGAACCAGGGTCCTTGTGCATGGGAATATGTGTAGGTTATCTTCCCTGTGTGCCTCTTCCCTGTGTGCCACTTCCCAGCCCCAAGTTGCATCCATTATTAAAATTAATTTTGCCTGCTTGATTGTACTTTCTCCATGTGGTCTCTAGACAGTTTTAAAGCTCCTGTGTGGCTCACTTTCTATATGTTGATTGGCTGCTACTGTAGAGAACCAGACGGCGTCAGGTAGCAGAACTACCAGAGGAACTTGACCTGCAAGAGGTGTGTGGAGTGAATGCAGCAGAGAAAAGAGGGCACTGATGGTGAATGTGAACTATCTTCCATCCTACAGCTCAGAACAACCTTTAGAAGCCCTAAATCTCAGACCCTGGGGCTCACTGGCTTACTGAAAAATACCTCTTCCTCAACAGCAAGACCAACAGCGAGTCAAAAATAGTTAAGGCTGTGCTCAAGTCAAGTTTTGTAGAAAGAGAAAGGGAAAACAATTGAGACAAAAAACATAAAAAGAAGTAGAGGACCCTAGAGAGACAGAACACCAGACCTGCATGCATGGGGCCCCCAGATGTCCCTGGCTCAACCCTCAGAACCACCATATGGCAGAGCTGAGCAGTGATTTGGTCATGCTGTCTTTCTCAACTTAGTTATTTATTTATTACTGGATAGAGAAAGAAGAAACTGAGAGGAGAGAGGGAGATACCAGGGAGAGAGATAGAGAGAGACACCTGTAGCCCTGCTTCACCACTCTTGAAGCTTTCTCTCTGCAGGTGGGGACCAGGACTTGGACCTGCGTTCTTGCAACTTTTAAAAAAATTATTTATTTATTTATTATTTATTTATTTATTATCAGCTAGAGACAGAGATTGAGAGGGGAGGGGGAAGATAGAAAGGAAGAGAGACAGAGAGACACCTCTAGCCCTGTTTCACCCCTCATGAAGCTTTTGCCTTGCAGGTGGGGACTCAGTAACTTTCTTTACTAAAGTTACTTAGGCCTCTTCACAGAGTTTCCAACACACCAGACATGCCCTGTCTCAGGATCTTTGTACTAACTGTTCCTCTTGCCTAAAACATTCATTCTCCAGTTGCTGCACAGCCTGATCACCCACATCTTCTTCAAAAGGTTTACTCTGTCTTATTTTCAAATCACAAACCCCCTCCACAGCACAGTAACTTAAGCTTTGTACACTCCAGCGTAAATTCTTCAGTTCAGTTCCAAGAGCACTGCATGTGTTACAGTGATACTCTGTTTTCTCTCTCTTCTCTCTCTCTCTCTCTCTCTCTCTCTCTCTCTCTTCCCCTCACAAATAAATCTTAAAATAAAAAATTTGCTGACACCCCCCTTATCTAACTTTATTTATTTACTTTTTTTTGCCTCCAGGGTTATCACTGGGGCTCAGTGCCTACACTACAGATCCACTGCTCCTGTGGCCATTTTCATTTTTGGGATAGGACAGAAAGAAACTGAGAGGAGAAGGAAAGATAGAGAGGGCAAGAGAAAGATAGATACCTGCATCCCTACTTCAGTGTTTGTGAAGTGACCCCCCCCCCCAGATGGGGATCCTGTGTGGGTCCTTATGCTTTCTTATCTAACTCTTATTTCATCACATAGTGTTTATTACGTTCTCTTATTGTGCATCATTTATTATTTTATTTTTTGTTGTTAGTCTCCTTGCTAGAAAACATGTTTTCAAAAGACAGTGGTTTCATGCATTTCTAAGATGGAGGCAGAGAGAGAGAGAGAGAGAGAGTGAGAGAGAGAGAGAGAGAGAGAGAGAGAGAGCCACACTAGTGAAGCTTCCTGCAATGTAGTTGGGTCTGGAGTCAAACCTGGGTCATGCATTCATGGCAAAGCAGCACACTATTCAAGTGAGTTATTTCACTGGCCCCTGTGATTTCATTTTTATTTCCTACATTATCCTAAACACTCAGAGAGTGCCCTGGATAGAGTAGCTTCTCACTTAACATAAGGAAAAAAGTGAACCCTGGTGGTGATGCACCTTGTTGAACATACATGCTACAATACTCAAGGACCCCGGCTTAAGCCCTGATCCCACCTGCAGGGGGAAGCCTTGTGAGTAGTGAAGGAGTGTTTATCTCTCTTCTCTCTCCCCATCTTCCCCTTCTCTCTCGGTTTCTCTGTCTCTATCCAGTAAATGGTGAGGGAAAGGTAGGAAAGAAAGGAAGGAAGAAGGAAGGAAGGAAGGAAGGAAGGAAGGAAGGAAGGAAGGAAGGAAAGGGAGAGAGAGAATGGTAGGAAGAGAGGAAGGAAGGAAGGAAGGGAAGGGAAGGTAACTGACAACTTAGAGCAGGGTTGAAGAATATATATCCTCTATGCATCCTTTCTTTCCTGGAAAAAAAAGAGAATATTTTCCTCCCTTCTCTTCAGCTAGATTTCACTAACTTCGTTTCCCACTTAGTTTCTCCTATTCTTCCTTGCTCTGGAGCCCACACTGGGGCTTCTTAAGGGAATAAAGGGAGCAGCTTCTGCTGCGGAAACCCCCTAGATTGGGAGATGGGACTCGCTGGTATCCTCCTACCTGTGATTAAACACAGTTCCTTCTGCCTGATCCATTTCCCCAGATACCAAAAGCTGCAGGTTTAGTGGGAGGCTGAATTAAATGTTCGGTGGATTATGGAGGAAAATGAGGGAAGATGAATAGTCTAAACAAAGCCTTGGTTCTTGAAGGATGGACCCTGGTCTGAAACCATCAACATCACCTAGAAATCTAATAATAATGTGTGTTCTCAGTTCCCATCTTAAGCACACGAGGTAGATGGGCAGCGGGGGTGGGGGGCAGGGTAACAATGATGACAGTGGGCTTTAGCAATGATTAAGTGATTAATTCATTCACTCCCTCCAAGTAGTTAATTAGACCTCCAGGCCACCCTGTTGCATTCAAGTGTCAGAATCTCAGAGCCGGAGAAAAAGAAGGGTCCTGTGTAGGGTCTTAAAGACTAGAAAGGACTTAAAAAGTCAGGTCAGGACAGATCAAGTCAAGGGCATGTCCCTGGCAGTGGGTTGGCACTGGATGAGTTTCTGCATCACTGACCCCATGGGCTGGTCCCAATCATAGTTTGACCTTGGAAGTCAAAGGCTGGTGATCCTAGCTAGGTTCTCCTACCCACCCCACCCCCACCCCAGCTCTCAGCCCTTCCTCCCAGAAAATGACTGTCATGGTAGCAAGACAGTGACACTGCTTCTGCCTGGTGTGTCCTCTGGGGCAACCTGGCTCTTAGGGTTCCTCTACTGCTGCCCTCTGTCTGACAGACAAGAGGCCAAGTATCCTTCTTGTGAGATACCCGACACCACCCCAAAGCCAGCAAAGGTTGCTCCCTACTGCCCTGCCCCTTACTTAGGCTGTTGTCCTCTGCCCATAACTTTTCCTCCCTTTGTCTTCCTTGGAGGTCAGTCTCTTAGGTTTCTTTCTCTCATCTCTTGTCTCTTCCCCATCTGATTTGCTTTCCCCATCCTGCTTTCCCTTATTTATCCTTATTCAGGATAAATCCCATGTAACATGGGATTACATGTACCTACTCTGTGTTACCCTGACTTTTAGATTTGGACAGTGGGCAGGTGAAAGTTAGGACGGGAGGGCACCTATGGGCCCTTTTTCTGTTTCTCAACATTTTTTTTTTGTAAAAAAAAGTTATTTTTATTTGTTTGTTGGATAGACACAGTCAAATTAAGAGGGAAGGGGGTGATAGAGAGGGAGAAAGAAAGAGAGACAACTGCAGCCCTGCTTCAACACTTGTGAAGCTTTCCCCCTGCAGATGGAACTGGGGGCTTGAACCTGGGTCCTTGCGCACTGTAACGTGAGCGCTCAACCAGGTGTACCACCACCTGGCCCCCTCAACATCTTTTTCCACCTCATTTCCTTCCATGCCGTTTTCCCTTCCCTTTAAGCATTTGTTGTTTTTCTTCTCTCTCTCCTCTCCTCTCCTCTCCTCTCCTCTCCTCTCCTCTCCTCTCCTCTCCTCTCCTCTCCTCTCCTCTCCTCTCCTCTCCTCTCCCCTCCCCTCCCCTCCCCTCCCCTCCCCTCCCCTCCCCTCCCCTCCTCTTCTCTCTCTCTCTCTCTCTCTCTCTCTCTCTCCCTCCTTTTGGTAAAGGAAACTTTGCTCTGGAACATCTTAGAGTAGGATTTGAAAAGCCTAGTTTTCTGTGACTTTTAGAAAGTTGCAAATAAAATGTCACTATGTTTTTTTTATTTCTTTAGGGGATTAATGGTTTACAGTTGGCAGTAAAATACAACAGTTTGTACATGCATAACATTTCTCAGTTTTCCACATAACAATTCAACCCCCCACTAGGTCCTCCTCTGATGTCATGTTCCAGGACCTGAGCCACGCCCCCCCAGCCCCCTGAGTCTTCAACTTTGGTGTAATACACCAACTCCAGTCCAAGGTCTACTCTGTGTTTTCCCTTCTGCTCTTATTTATTATCTCCCTTCTTTCCAGCACCCAGATCCCTGCATATCAACTGTGTAGAATGCTTCCTGCTCAGGGCCCAGCCATTTCATGCCTCGGTGCCTGTGCACTTTGTACAGACTGGTTTCTCAGCCGGGAACGCCCTTCTGCTCATCATTCATTGCCAGTTCCTTTCATGCAGAATGGTTAAGAAGCTATGCCCTTTTCCACATTCTGTGAGATCCACCTCCAGTGGGTCTCCTCTCTAAGATTCCTCTTAAGAGGGCCAGGAGATAGCTCGCCTGATAAAAAGCACATTTTACCAGACTCTAAGACCTAGATTTAAGCCATCAGTCACCACATGTGAGCATTACACAAAGGAGAAGTTTTATGAGTGGTAAAACAGTGATGTGGTATCTCTCCTTCCTTCTCTGTTGCTATCTGGAAAAAAAGGCCAGGGGGCATGGGGGAAGCTTACCTGGAGTGTTAAAATCAATAGACACCAAGTCCCCACCTAGTCTTGATGGCAAAATAGATTAACTCCTTTCTCATTCACGTACCCAGAGTTAATCACACACCCCTTTCTTGTCCCCCTGGGACAGTGCTCACTGCCATGTATCTCGCATCACTCTGTGATACAACTACTATTTACTGTTTTATTAATGGCAGTGATATAGCACAGTGATGAAGCATAGAGGTTTTGCTCACCTGGGTTTATGTCTTGGCTCTGATATACACTGGTTATGCTACTTAAGAGATAGAGATTCCATGACTCTCACGACTTTCCTTATTTCATAAGAATGAGTGATAATGAATGATACCTCCCTTACAAAGTATCATTTATTATTATTATTATTATATTAGCAGCAAGCAGCACTGGGACCTCATTAATTCCATCACCTACAGGCTGGTGTTTTTCTTTGGGAAGAAGAAAATATGTGTGAGAGAGAAACAGAGAGGGAGAGAAAACACAGCGTTTGTGGTGCTACCACGTGTGCAGCTTCCCTTGGCGTTCTGGTGGTTCAGAGAGTGCTAGGTCAGAACGCAGGACTTCCTGCAAACCAAGGCAGGTGCTATACCTGCTGAACTATCTTGTGGCCTATATGCTGGTAGTTGTTGAGAAGAGTCACATTAAGCACTTGACTAGCATCTGGCTCATAGAAGATTCCCATTACAAGTCAGATTTTATTAGTTATTTCTGTTTCTCTTATCTGACAGCAAGAACACGGTCTTATTATTCTTGGTGCCTTTTGGCACCCAAATGAGCTTATGCACTGGCATAGAAGAGAAACTTAGCAAATGATTGCTGGGTGAATGACTCAGAGAATTCCACATGCTATGACTTCCTGTTTCTCCATTCACCCCTCGCCCTCCCAGCTGGGGTACTGCTTGCTCTACAGTTTTCCTTCGAAACGGGTCTTGCAGCTTCTGCTTTCCATTACCAGGGCTGCTTTCTTGGTGACAGCTTCCTCCACCTCTTTCTTGCCCAGCTGCCTATTTGACTTCCCAACTCTGATTCCCTCTGCCCCACCCAGTGCACAGCCTTGCTTTGAACCCAGTCTACTAACACTTTCTTCTGCTCTCGGTATTCCTGCAATCACTGCTGAATTGCTTTGGAAGTCTTTAGTTAGGGGTTTTACCATCTTCCAGCATTTGAATCCCCCATATCACCCATTTATCTTGTCCTTGCTGGTCTGGGTCTTCCTCTGAGTCCAGCCACCTTTCCACTATCTTATCCATCCACCTATCCATTCACCCGTCTGTCCTCCTATTCATCCATCTACCTCTGTCTGTTCACTCACGTACTAACCTACTCACTCCCTTTCCACTAGTTATCTTAATTAACTATGGATATATCACTCTTCAGTCCCTCTGTAGAATACAGAGAGAAACAAGAAAAGTTGGTCCCCAACTTGGTGTAGTTTATAATCTACCCAGGAAAATTAGGTAACTGAACTGCCTGCAGTTTTGTGGCAGACGGAACTTTGTGTCATATGGTTGCTGTAACAAGTTTTTAAATTAGAGCCCATGGAGAAGCTTCAGAGAATCTGTGAACTTCTTAATGTTGTAAGTAGAATTGTGTGGGCAAGAAGGTGTGCATGGTTTCTATTTATATGCACATGCATTTTTAAGGGAGTGGCTCCATGACTCTCAGCACCTTCTCAAATAGGTTACTCAGGAAGGAGAAGCAAGGGGGAAGGGATGGCGTTATGTTAGGGTCTTGAAGGGGAAGATATGTGAAGTGACTGTTCATTTCATAATCACAGTGTTATGAACTGAGTGTTTGTCCCTCACTTTCCCTTCCCTGCCCAATTCACATGTTGAAACCTTAGCACTCGATGTCACAGCATTCGGAGGTGAGACCTTAGGAGGTAAAGAAGTTTAGAAGAAGATGTGAAAATGGAGACAGGGCCCCCATCATGGGATTAGTGCCTTATAAAAAGAGGAAAAGATATCAGAACTTCTTGCCCCTGCCATGTGAGGACATAGCAAAATAGCTAGTCTGCAAACCAGAGGGAGGGCACTCAAAAGACCAGACCATGCTGGCACCTTGGCCTGGAACTTGCAGGCTTCAGAATCATGACAAGCAAATCCTCGTTTTAAAGCCATTCTGTCTAACACCTGTTGTTAAATTGGCTATGACAGGATAAGCCAGCTCCCTTCTAGTTTTCCAACCTGGGATCTCTCCTTATTCTTATGAAACAAGTGAAAAATAAAGCAGATGGAACTAGCTTTTACTAAACATCGGGGCTAGACAGTATCATCTTACTACTTTCAAAAATGATTTGTTGTTGTTTTTTTCCCCTTTTGTAGAGGAAGAAGCTTGGAGAGGTTAAAGCAAAGGCTCTGTCAGAAAGTTATAGGGGCAGAGTGATAATCTGGACCTAGTACACTAGAACTCTGGAACACAGGATACGCCTCCCTCCCAGGGACACCTAGAAGGCCAGTGTGTCCCTGAGCAAGAGGTCTCGAGCTGTAAAACATCACTCCTTGTAAGAAAAGATGATGTTGTCTGTGTTCAGAGACTGTGTAAAGCGTTTTTTACAAGCTGAAAGAATTGCTGTCATTAAATTTACAGCAATCTCCAAAAATGAGTGACCTTCCATACAGATTCTGCTCTTGGGAAAGGTCAGTGAAAACTGCTTCTCACCGGAGAGTGTTATCACAGCAGCTTCTAGGAGCAACATAGGACAGGTCTACTATCTCAGCTAGTGTGTGTGTGTGTGTGTGTGTGTGTGTGTGTGTGTGTGTGTGTGTATGGAAAGGTTCTTTTAGTGCCTCTCTGGAAGCCTTGTTATCTAGAGTTTCCCCTTTGCTAGAAGCCCTGTCTCTTAAGAAGGGTGGCCTGCTCCCCTGCAAATGACAACATGGGGTTCCCTCAAAGCACTTCATTGCCTGAGGACATGACCTGTCAATTTACTGGGATGCACACTCCCTCATGTTCACGGGTTTCTAAAACCTCACATCAAAGTGAAGGACTCTGGGAAAGGAGGACAAGGAGAGGAGTGGGGGACAGGGCACTTTCAGGTCCTGGCACATGATGATAGAAAAAGATCTAAGTTAGAGGGGCGTGTTTTGTAGACACCTATCATGGTGAAATGGGGATTTATATCCATGTGCCAATAATTGTACTGTAAATCATTAACTTCCTAATAAATAAAAGAAAAGAAAGAAGACTTGTGTCTAATCCAATTGCCCACCCAGACTCTTAGTCCTTCTGCCTAACATGCCACCCTGCTCCACTTTGCATGGAAGAAATTCAAGTCCAGGTTGAACTCCCTTGAACTTTCAAGGTGGGGTATGAACTAAGTGACCTCTAAACTGCCTTCCACTGGGATGAGTTAGGGCTGGGATGAATTAGGGGAGAAAATACTTTGCCAACTAAAATTATTTTCTCCTCCAAGGCAATGACCATGTAATTTGTTGATTTGGTCTTGTAACTGGCTTTGCTCTTCCCCCCTTCAACTGCCATCTAGAGCGCCTCCTTGCTCACCCAGCATCACTGGTGTAGCCTCTTAAGCCGTCACTTTGCACCTAGATGGTCTCATTCTGGAAGTCAGATTTCTGAACAGATCACACTCCTTCTCTGGGCTTCTTAGGATTCTTCCATGGCTGTCTATGATTAACCTCAAGATAGGAATTTTTTACTGACTGCTCAGCCCTCCTAAAGTACTGCACTTTTTTTCTAAAATTTGTGCTAAGTTTAGCCATTCCAGATACCCTTCATCACCTCTAGATCCTCTCATGTGTTGTTTGCCTGCTCCTAACATCCCAAGCTCCCCAGTTACCTGCTCCTCAGGCTGCAAGTCTTAGTCTTAACCTAGAACAACAAGGGTTCCTTTGAAACTTGAATTTTTGTCTAGGTGTTCTTCTTTGTGCTCCTATAATACTCATCATTCTTTACTCTGTACCGCAAGTGTGTGTGTGTGTGTGTGTGTGTGTGTGTGTGTGTGTGTGTGTGTGTCTTCACTGTATCCTCAGGGTCAAGCCCACCAAGTTTAAGACCTTCACTCACAAGAGGTGCTGAGCGAACATGTTTCTGCCCCACAGAGCAGGGCCCCACTTTGAGGCAGGGTCAGATTCTTTGCTCAGAGCTTGAAAGGACTCCCAGCAAAGGGCCCCAAATGTGGAAACCATTAGTGCACCCTCCCAGTGCACTTAAACGAATTTGCTCAGAAGAGACAGGGGGGCCTTTGGAAGCACCTGAATCCTATTACAGGACTTAGAACCAAAGCCAGGCATAATTGAACTGCTTACCTTCCCCCATCCCCCACCCTCAGTTAGCCAAATGACCAGCATCCTGCCCACCCACGTCCCAGGCTCTCCCCCCACACACACACCCCTGCCTGCTTCTCTGCCAATGTGCTCTGGCGGCTGCCACCACAACTGCGGTCACATTCAGAGAGGATGAGGCAGACACTCACTTCAACTCTGACATTCAGTCTGTCCCATGTGACTTAGGTGGCCGCTTACCCCTGGGGTGGCAGGATGCAGGCTGGGGTAACCCTTCCACTAGGTATCTATGACAAGGGAAAAGGTCAGACAAGTGGGCCAGTCTGCTGAGTCACAGGACAAGACTGTCTATCTCCTCAACTCGATTCTTGTGCCTGCTTGTGGCAGGTGACACCTTGCCCTCTCTAGACACAGTCCAATTGATTTGGGGAGTGACTGCAGTTCTGTGCATTCAGGGGATGTTTGTCCTTTGTGTATCTCTGCAATGGAAGATGCTATAATGTGGGGGAGGGTGTTTAGTTATTCCTGAATTGGACTCCTGATCCTATCACTTGGCTAGCTGTGGATCCCAAAGTGAGTGGCTTAACCTATCTGACCCTCAGCTCTTCAGTTATGAAGTGAAGCTAAAACAGAACATTAATGTTAGGATAAATGAGGCAAAGTGTGTTAGACGTTTAGCAGAGTGTTTGGTCAATGGTGAACAACCCAGAAATGTCTGGATATTATTATTTGTACAACTAATCTGCCAGATACTTGATCCTTGGGGAACACAGTGTCTTGGTGTAGTCACCAGGTTCTGGCTCCCTCCTCTGCAGTCACAATACTTGGAGACTGAAAACATAGAAAACTTGTCAAAATGTGCATGAAGTGGGACAGACTCAAAAGGGAGTACAACATTTATGACTTGAATACTTTCTGCTTTCTTTGATGGACAAATTGTTTCCCCAAATTGAATAGTCTCTGACTGTGTTTGTCTGAGTGGCAACCTGATTCACATAGACAAGGGGCACATGGAGAGCTCCCTAAAAGATGGGACTTGCCACATCAAACTCTCCCTCCTAGACAATTAGAGGAAAGGGGATTTGCTAAAGGAGGCTTCTGAAATAAATACACTCCTGTCTCATTCATTGAATTAAACTAGGGTTGAGCCCTCTTGGTTCCATATTCTCTCCCCCTTCATCGGATACTTCTCATTCAAACAGACAAACAAACAAACAAACAAACAAAAAACATCAAAGTACTCTTTGGGCCGACGGTGTGGAAAAGAACTAATTTGCTCAGTGTCTTTTGGCAAGCTGTTTAACCTCCCTTGTAACCTAGCTATCTTTAGCCTCCTTGATGCTATTTTGAAATGTCAAACTAGCAAATACGGCTTCCAGAGTGGTTCTGATCTGGGAATGTGACAGGATGCTTGGGGGTGGGGAGATGAGGAGGAGGTGGGGATGGTAAAGGAGCCTTCTGGTACAGGGTTAGATAATGCACCAACTTTCCAGCTGCCAAGATTCTCTCCCTTCCACTGTCTCAGCCACCTGCTCCAACAACCCAACCCATGTAAGGGGAAATGGGGCACTGAGTCGTACCTTGGCCAATGCTAGAAGGATATCTGTTTCTCTGATTCTGAAACCAAAATTAGACATAGTGTTTGTCTAAAGGGTGAATTTTGTGTGCCAGTTCAGTCTAACAATATTCATTCACTTATTCATTCATTCAACAGTTAAGTGCCAGGCTGTGATAACTTGTAAGATGAATATCTATTGGAACCATCTGAGGAGTTAATTCAAATATAGTTCCTCAGGTCCAAGTCCCAAGATGGATGCTGAAAGTTTGGGGCAGATTTAGGAGTCCATATATATTTGTAAGAAACTGAGGGGAAAAGCCTATAGCTGTTTCCAGCTATAATTTGGCAGAAATGGTGCATGTGACTTCTGAATCCAAGTCACTGAAAGGCCAAACTGCTCCTTCCTATTTCTTTCTCTCTCTGGATTCATGCCTTGAGATTGCGGAGCTAACTACCATATCCTTGTCCCCATCTGGAGAAGTCACAGACTACAAAGGGAAATGCAATGATCTATATTTTTTTATTAGTGGTTTAATAATGATTCACAAAATTATTATGTAAAAATGGTATAATTCAAAGTTATTGTCTGGGGATATGATGTCATGGTTGGAAAAAGGACCAGAAAGCAACATCAGGGAAGAGAGTAGATCCCTAGTATAGGAAAGGGGTATAAATATTGTTGACTGTAAACCCCATCAATTTGATGTGATCTGGGGCTCATATTCAGCTTAGGAGCCTATGTGACCTCTGTATCCCTGAAGATCTGAGCTCACATTCTGTGGTCATGAGTAGGGGCATTCCAAGATGCCTCAATTTCAGAACCCATCTTCCTCAGGTGTAGCATAGAGTATGTTGTCCATCCTCCAAAGGGAGGATGGAACATTCTCTGTCGTTATTGATTGAAATTAAGGGCAAGGTCCTATGGGAGTCCACAAAGGGATCTATTGTGTTATTCCTGATAGAGATGACTGGTAGCAATGGAGAGAGGGATTTATTTGAGGTCTAGGCCAATCATGTCTGTTCAGGAATCTCAGGACTCCCCAACTAGGGCTCCAGCTGATGGGGCGGCCTGATAGTGACTAAAGAGTCATCATTAAAGTATGCCAGTCTCTTGCCCTTATTCAGCTTTTGCAGTCCTTGCTTTGCTAAGGTTAGCTTTGCAGTGAGTGAGAGAACTGTAATAGGAAGTAGATGAGGAGTGTATCTAAGTCTAAGTAGACACTATTTCATTATGAACTTAATACTGACTCACTACAGACTATTGTGTACTTTTGCTTTCAGGTATATATTTTTCCCTAAATTATGGATACATGTGAACATATGCTCTATCTCACAGGACATGGTCTATATCTATGTTTTGGGATTTTGTTAAGAAGTGAAGCATCTGGAATGGAATTAGAGACTCCTATGAAAGGAAAGGTCTCACCCGAGTAATGAAGGTGAAGCCTTGAAATTCCACGCCTGAGGTCTCTGGACACAGTCTGAAGTGAAGCATGCTGAAGTGGTACTCGTTGCATTGATTAGGCTGGAATCAGCGGATGCAATATCATTTGGTATGAATTGAAAGAAGCATACAGGAAAGTGGGCCCCACCCTCGAGCTTCCAGGACTGGGGAAATATAGGCTCTATAGTAGAAGTGGGAGGTTCCTGCTGTCTTAGGGTTTAAGAAGAAAATAGATAGTTATTGTTATAATCACATTATTTGGCAATTGGATTAATTTTGAAATATCCCTTTGTTAGGGTTTGCTGTATCATACACAACCTGCCCATATTTTATGTCCTTTGACCTAGTCTAAGCTTATAAGACAATCAACGTATCAAAGACTCAGCCTATGTATTAAAAATACTCAGTCTTTACTTTAAAAAGTTTGAGACATTCAGTCAAATTTTCCCCTCTCATATTAATTCAATAGTGATTTAAATGGCTACAAATTAATAGGAGTGTACATAAACACCATTCCTACCACCAAAAGACCTTGTCCCATCCCACTCCCCTCCCCCCTCAGTGAAGCCTTGGATCCAAACTGCATATCATATTTCAGGCTCAGGGTAAAAAAAAAAAAGAACTAGTATATCAACAGGCCCTTTAGAATATTGGAATATAACTAAAATATGCCTACTAGCTATCTATAAAATGGAGGAGCCCTCAACTCTTCATCTGCACTATTCCTGCCTTTAGGTTCATGACTGGTCAACAATTTGTTTGGCTTTGTATGTTAACTCTCTTTTCAGTCACCAGATTCCAGACGCTAGCATGATGACCACCAGAGTAACAGTGCTTGGCGTCCTCTGAGATTTTCCAGATTCTCTTCCCTCTCAGTGAAGGTACAAAAACAGAGATTCCTGTGGACAAGCATCCTAGGTCTCTGTGGCATTAGGTTTCAGAACCCTCTGGTCACCTTCCACTCACATTTCTCCCCTCTGAGAGTATGGATCAAATTTCTTTTTGGGGTGTAGAAAGTTGGAGTCCCAGCTTCTGTAACTGCTTATCTGCTGGGCATGGGCAATGGCAGGTTGATCCATGGCCCCAAACTATTTCTGTCTTTTCTAGTGGGGTAGGCCTCTGGAGAGGTAAGCTTCTAGGACACAAGAGTATAGCCATTTGCCCAGGGAGGTTAGGATATAATTGTAATAGCATCTTCAACTTGTTGGCTAAAAGGCAGGAAGATAGAAAGCAAGACAAATCTTTAATAAACATGAGCTAAAAATTAGGAGTAGAGAGAGTGAGAACAGGGGCCCTAGGGTAGAAAGAAGCTAGGTTGAAGGGCCCAGCTGTTAAAGTCCCAAGTTTTCTACTCACCCCAGATCACTCCAGTGGAGCAGAGATGCACCACTGTAATAGAGTCTCAGTTTAAATGATAGATTTAGGGATAAAATAAATGTCTTCAAGATTTTTAATCAATTTTTATTTATTTATTGTTTATCAGGTAGAGACAGGCAGAAGATGGATGGGAGAGATAACAGTTACAGCATTCTAGGACTCTCAACCTACTGGCTCATCTTTTAAAATAAACTAATTTGGAGGGGTGGGTGGTAGCAATGCTGGGAGAGCACACACTGTACAGTGCACATGGTCCTGGGTTCATGTCCCCAGCACCTTTGTGCGGGGAGCAGGCTTTGAGAGCTGTGAAACAGTACTGTAGGAATCTCTCTCTGCCCATTCTACTTTCTCCTTTTCTCTCAATTTCTATCTTTATCCAAAATCAATAAAATACATGATTTCAACATTGAAGAAATAATCTCAAATAACATAATCTGATTTGGGGTAGAAAGTTGGCATAAAGGTTCTGCGAATGACTTATGTACCAGACACTCTAAGTTCCCAGGTCCCATATCCATTCTCATGATCAAAGATCAAAATAACAACAAACTGATTTGATATTAACATGAGAGAGAGAGAGAGAGAGAGAGAAAGGAAGAGAGAGAGAGAGAGAGAGACTTACAATACTGCTTCACCACTCCTGAAGCTTTCTTCCTGCAGGTGAAGACTAGGAGCTTGAATCCAGGTCCTTGCACATTGTAACAGGTGTGTTCAACCAAATGCACTACCACCTGACCCTTTCTTCATGCTTTTCAAGCAACAAAATGGGGGGGGGGGGGTTCTCATTATACAGTACTAGCTACCTGGAGAAGGCCCTAAGTACATTTCAGAAAGAGGATATTATAGCAGGTATAAAAGTTGGGGTGTGTATGAAAGGGTGAGTCAATTATTTTTGACATTTGGACAGGTCAGTATCCTCATGCAGAGATCTTGACTCAGTAAAAACTAATATGAGTGATGAAACCAGCCCTGTGCTTGCTAATGTCAAAGGTGTATGTGTTTTCTCAAGACTGTGTAGCCGACCAATTTGGTGATGCCCCAATTTAGTATGCATAGCTTTAGCTGTCCTACTTGTGTTACAGTGTAATTTTTGACATTTATTTACTTATTTAAAGTGGCACACACCTCAGTTCTGGCTTATGGTAGTGCTAGAAATTGAACCAGGGACCTTGGGGCCTTGGGCATGAAGGTCATTTGAATAACAATTATGTTATCACCTTTGCCCTTAGTGTAATTTTAAAGATGTGGTTTTACTTTCTTAAGTCTTAAGAAAAGACTCACTGATTATAAGACTGATGTGATTCTGGTATCACTTCGTCTAATGACTCCTTGAAGACTATCCTTTCAGGGGTCATTTCTATAATTTGTTACTAGTCTAATGACCTCTCAGAATTTACCTTGCTGAATACAATGACCAGCACTTAGCAGGCCATTAACATATGCTGATTGAGCATTTGAATTGGCAAAGTGTGAATAGCAATGTCTGAGTTAAACACAGATTTGAGAGACTGTAGAGCCCAGGGGCTGGAAAGGGAGCTACAGATCTTCCCCATCAACCAATATGAAGGTCTCTGTTAATTGTACACACATCTTTCCCAGTAACCCCACCCCCCTGTTATGGCATTCTTCTTTCCACTGGGTACAAATCTCTGCCCTGTGAAACAGAAGAAGGCGGTAGTAGAATATCCAGTTCAGGAGTAAAGGAATTGAAATTGAGTGAAGCCACATGACCTTCAGTCCTGTTAATTCTCCCACAGCAGATACTTAATCCTATATTTTTTTCAATTTATTCTCTTATTCAGTAAGTTTCTGAGAGGACATGAGCATATCTTTCTTGCTTACTATTAGGTGCCCAGTACTTGGTACAATGACCTAATAGGCTATCATTAAAAAAATGGAAGAATGTATCCATAACAGACAGGGTGAAAAATATGGCCATGAGTGACAGAACTAAAACTGAAATCTAAGTTTCCTTGATGTTGAATTACAAATACACACACACACACACACACACACACACACACACACACACACACACACCACACTTTCTCTTCTACATATGCAGCTTTCAAAATAGAGCCTAGCAAGGAGGTTGAATTGTTATGTGGAAAACTGAGAAATGTTACACATGTACAAACTACTGTACTTTACTGTTGATTGTAAACCATCAATCCCCCCAATAAAGGAGAAAAAAAAGCCTAGCATAGTAGATAATCAATGAAATGCTTTGCCAAATGAATATGATGATTTATTTTCTGGATTTTTAAACATTTTATTCTTTTATTTGTTTATTTTATTTCATTGTTTAAAGATTTGTTTTAAGAGACAAGAGCACTGAACTCATGGCGCCAGGCATGCAAGTCCTGTGCTCTACTCACTGAGCCACATTTCTGGATGCTTTACGTCTTATTTTAGATTTTGGGATTTTCTTTGATGTTAATATCACAGTCTCAGATGTATCGCACACACTTATCCTTATCTTCAAACCTGTGATCCTCACTCACTTCATAGTAGCTCTTTTCTACATGACCTACAACCCTTTCAGAAATAGCTACTCATTGACCTTTTCCCAGTCTTCATGATGATTTGGTTCACTTCTATAATATTAATGACTTTTCTTTTTTCTGGCTTGACTCTGAATTTCTTGATTAAATTTTTACTTGATTTCCTGTTCTTGAAGATGAAAGGGATTTCCCTATTAACATAGCAAAAGGACATTTTCTGAGATTTTAAAAGTGCAGTATGGAACTATACCCTGTAATCTTACAATCTTATAAAACACTATGAATCACAAATAAAAGATGACTTGGAAAAAAAGAGTGCCAAGAGATGTAAGGTAGCCTCCTGAAATAAATGGAATAATTTCAGATTCAAAGATTACAATTGAAGAATTTCAGGAAAATAATAAATTAATGCTAGAGAAATTGAAATTCTTATGAAGCAGTGATATTTTAAATCGATGGAATGAGTATTAACCCAACAAGTCAATGATTTGAAGTGAAATGAATTGTGAATTAAGGTTCTTGTTCATCCATCCATCCATCCATCCATCCATCCATCCATCCATCTATCCATCCATCCATGAAGAAAATTTCCAAGCAGGGATAGCATGTGAATCAGACCAGCATTGAGAAGTATATCCTATTTGGGAAAACAAAGATGTTTCATTTCGGTTTGGTGAGCTCAAAAGGGTAAAGACAGGAAATGAAGCTTACTAGGGAAGTAGAAATTGACAATTTAAAAAAATCTAATTCTTACCCTGGAGTTTATCCTTAAGATAGTAAGGAATCATTAAAGGAACTATGCTTAGAAATGTTCATGTTATTTCATCAATTTATTATGGGAATACTTTTATTATTTTGGGCTTTTCTGTTTTTCTTTTCTTTTGTTTTTGATATATATATATAATATTTATATATAGCCCTTGTGTTTGAATTGAACCTAGGTTACAGAAGATTTAGGAGTTAACTTTTGTTCAAAATTATAGCATGCTTTGGTCAGGTTGCTTCCTATTTGAAGATATTCATTTTCTCATGAATAAAGCAAGGAAAGACTATTCTTATCCAAAGAATGGACAAGTTGATCAAGTTGAATAGTTTTCCTTCACTGAACTGTTCTCAGAGTCAACCAGCCTTCAGCAGGTTTGATTAACAAATTATAAAAAATAGAGTGTCTTGAAAGATTTTATGTTCCTTATTTAAATTTTACCTGTCTTTACAGTCTGCCAGAAAGTCTGCCATTCAAATGTTTGCAATAAAACAGTCTTGACTGAATGAAGACAAAATAAATCAGAAAATGTATGCTTTTAAACTTACTAAATGAAAGCCCAGAATGCTTGCTGCTTTCTTCCAAATTAATCACTGAATTCAATGCAAGACATGCATCCCAAATCAATAGCTTGTGACAGAGACCTCCTGCTTGTGGTACAGGAAAATTCCACTTCCTTTCAGATGCTGTCACTTGAAATGTCAGGAAGTTTCCATTCATCACCAGCTCTTGAAAAAGGCCACCACCACCATGCTTCACATAGCCTTGATACTTTTTTCAAAGGAACCCAGGAATATAGCAGAAAAGACCACTCATTGCCACAGTCTCCAAGAAACAGTAAAAACCGGTGATAATGTAATGATAACAGTAACTACCCATTGTCTTCTTGAACCCTAAGACAGCGGGAACCTCACATTTCCACTATAGAGCCTAAACTTCCCCCAGTCCTGGGACCCTAGGGTAGGGCCCACTTTCCTGTATGCTTCTCCCAATTCTTATCAAATAATATTGCATCCGCTGATCACAACCTAATTAACACAATGAGTGCCACCTCAACATGCTTCACTTAAGACTGTATCTAGAGACTTCAGGTGTGGAACAACAACCCTTCAGCTTCATCACTCGGGTGAGACCTTTCCTTTCATAGTATTCTCTAATTCCATCCCAGGTGGTTCATTTCCTAACAAAGTCCCAAAACCTAAATATAGACCAGGTTCCAGAAGATAGAGCATATGTTCACAGGTATCCATAAATAAACTAGGGTAAATATATACCTGAAAGCAGTAGTACACTAGAGTTTGCAGTGAGTACCCCCCAACACTTCATCTCCACTATTCCAACCTTTGGGTCCACGATTCTTCAACAATTTGTTTGGCTTTGTATGTTAACTCTCTTTTCAGCCACCAGTTTCCAGATGCCATCAGGATGCCGGCTAGGCTTCCCTGGACTGAAGACCCCACTAATGCGTCCTGGAGCTCTGCTTCCCCAGAGACTCACCCTACTAGGGAAAGAGAGAGGCAGACTGGGAGTATGGATCGACCAGTCAACTCCCATGTTCAGCGGGGAAGCAATTACAGAAGCCAGACCTTCCACCTTCTGCAACCCACAATGACCCTGGGTCCATGCTCCCAGAGGGATGGAGAATGGGAAAGCTATCAGGGGAGGGGATGGGATATGGACTTTGGGTGGTGGGAATTGTGTGGAACTGTACCCCCCCCCATCCTATGATTTTGTTAATGTCTCCTTTCTTAAATAAATAAATTAATTTAAAAAAACGGGTGATAAACAAAAAGGAAAGGAAGAGAGTTACCTGATTTAGAAATAAAAAAGCATAAATAATCCCAATATTTTGTTTAATGACCCCAAAGAATTAAGAATCACACATTCCCTTGGATCACAACATAACATAGTAAGAAGAACAAAGATTTAGGAGTTGGAGAGATATGAATTTTAATATTAACCATGAGACTTCTTGATGATTAGTTTCTATCTCTTTACAAAACAGATAATTATATGGTTTACTAGCTAGGCAAGTGGAAAAAGTATATAATCATATTGCACCAAGCATCTTCATTTGTATATGAAGTCATGGGGTTAAATATCCAATGCATAGTAGTTTCTCACCACATGATAATTAGTGGATATTTCTTGTCTAGATTGAGGCTGCAGCTGCTCTTTTTACTTTTCAAGATGTGATCCTGCCATCATTTGCTTAAGCAATGCCTTCAAGTTAGGTTAAGTCCCTTTGGTTATGCTTTAAAAATGCTAATGATAGTTGCAGGTGATACCATGACACCAACCTGACTTCCTTGGGCAGAGAACCTCACCAATATGTCCTGGAACCCCATTTCCCCAGAGCCCTGCCCTACAAGGGAAAGATAGAAACAGGATGGGAGTATAGATGGATCAACCGGTAAATGCCCATGTCCAGCAAAGAAGCAGTTGCAGAAGCCAGACCTCCCACTTTTTGCTTTCCATAAAAATCATTGGTTTATACTCTCAGAGGGGTAAAGAATAGGGAACTTTCCAATGGAGGGGATAGGATATGGAACTCTTGTGGTGGGAAATGTATGGAGTTGTACCCTTCTTATCCCATAGTCTTGTTGATCATTATTGAATCACTAATAAAATGTTAATGAAACTAAGTAATATAGCAGTAGTGCTAGGACTAAAACACTGACCTCTACAGATATCTGGCAGGCTTTAAGCACTTTATTGCAATGAGCTACTTTAGTCCTCCTAACAGTCCTATGAGCTGAGCATTACTATGCTCTGAATTTTACAGATAAACAAAAGCAGACACAGTTTACATTGCCTCTCAAGGCCTCTTTAAGGTTAGGCAGGAGAACAGTTCTGTTTCTGAGACTATCTTGACTCCCACTTTGTTTGACTAGACTATGGTAGATTTCCTTTTATGATTTTCATTTCTATGGGTCTTCAGATTTCTCTGAAATAGGAACTGTGCTTCATCCATTTTTATATTTACAAAGTTTTTTTTAAAGACTAGGCCTTCCTTGAATTTGAATGAAATAAAATTGACTCATCATACTGGAGACTAGGAGTATTTAATATCAATGGTTCTGAATTGAAAAGGCGACTTCCTAGGCCAGAAGGTTGCAGGGCTAGACATCGTCTCATACAGAAGGGACTCAGACAGACTGGGACAAAGCAATGACAAAAGGCAACACAAAGAGACCAACATCCTAAATAAATAAACAAACCAAACAAAGTTCACACACAAATTTTTTCCCTTAGTTATACAAGGGAAAGACACTCAATAGATGTGTCCTGTGGATGTTCTGGAAGTTATACTTAGAATCTCAGTGCAATGACAGTGGAAATATGACAGTGGTTAGACAAAAAGACTTTCATGTCTGAGGCTCTGAAGTCCCAGGTTCAGTCCATTGAATCACCATAAGTCAGCTGAGCAGTGCTCTAGCAAAAACAAACAGACTCAAAATGTAGTTGATTTATTGCCAACTACAGTGGTGTCAGTGGTGTTTTCCTAAATGCTAAAGGAAAAACATCATACGTAACATCTTCTTTTGTGATTGTCACATAATCTTGGATTAAAAAACTTTATGGGGTATTGTTAAAGTCTGAACTCAGGATTGAGTGGGAATTCATTTCAGTAAAGATTTTCATGGTGATAGACATATTGTAGAGGAATGGAAACTGATGCTTCATCAACAGACTGAAAGATATTTACTTGGACTAATGTTTTTAAAAGTTGAAACTAAGTAACAGAATGATTCTTCAATGTCTATGGAAGTAGAAAAGTTCAACTACATCAAAAGTCAGTGAGTCTCTAAGAAAAATAGTCTCATTAGTGCAAGTGTAACTTTGAAGTCTTCACCAGGACTCTGTCACTCAGAAATATCAGCATCCATTCTCACAAGTACATTTGTCAATCATGTTCAAGCACGGTCATTCATGTACACTTATAATAGGAAAAAGTTAGAAGCTTCCAAATCAGGGTAGCGCTTTTTAAAATGTTTAGTATATCCATACCATGGTTAGGGAGCAATAATAATAAAGTCAATATATATGCCTGTTTTGAAATTAAAAAGATGGTCACATCTGAAAACCAATGAGGTGTCTAGTAATATGTTCCAGATCTGTTTAATTAGTTCTTGCCTGTGTCATGCCAGATATATAACTGATTATAAGGCGCACAGATGGGAAGGCAAGAGCATGGTGGGATATCGTCCTTCCTTTCGTTCCTTCCTTTCAGTTATTCTTTCTTAGTCATTTTCTTCCCCTCTCTCTCTTTTGGTCCACCTTGCAATAAAGACACATAATTTTGTATCAGTATTATTTTATTTGCCTTTTTAAAGATTCCAATGTCAATGAAAGTAAAGCAAGGCATTCAATGAGGTTCAACCTGGGCATGCCACACATTATGTTTTAATTAAGCTAGGTATAATACTTCATGCAAATATGAAGAAAAAATTAGATGTCATGAGAAACGAAGCTCTGAAATTTACTCTAGGACTTGACTGGGGAGTTTGAACTTTCTAAGGAAAAATAATGTAGGTGAAGACACACAAAAACCTGAGCCTAGAGACTTGACTCAGTGTAGGCTGTTGTAGTTCTACTGACAGAATGATTCCCTTGGTTTTCAGATGTTTTTTCCATTTTTGGACAGCAGGTAATCTGAGGAGTAGTCTTCATTTAATTTAATTTGGGAAGCAGTCACAGGGAAGAAGGCAAGAAAGAGTAGATGGCCTTCTTGTTATTTTCATCTGAGCTGACATAAGTCATTTGTACAGGCAGTTGTTGGAGTAGACAATGGAAACTCAGCCCATGGAAATTCCTAGGAAACTGCAATGGTGCCCCAAAAGGAAATGCTAAAAGATTTTACTAGTGACAAGTTCAAGTACCAAAATGGGAGCTGTATTCTTCAAAGAAGAGCATGCCAACTGTAGAAGAGATACTTTAAAAAAGGTAACTGGATAATAATGAATACCTCATTCATGTGGTCCGCCCAAACTCCTTTGCAATCATCATCTAACATGATGTAAGAATCTTTGAATTGGGGATGTTTATCCACACTTATAATAATCTTGAACAGGGACATTCAGAGATCTGGATGCTTCCTTAATATCACACATCTAAAAGAAACAGTATAGTGTCACAAAAATTCTTTTGAAATCATGCACATTGGTTTAAAATATTTATTTCAAGGGTCACTATTTGTCTGAGCTGGAAACTTCTTTTCTGAGGCTACTTTCATATGTATATAATTTTGTCTACCTTACAAAGATGTTAAAAAATACAATGAGAACATATATATGTGTATATATATTCTATTGATGACTTGTTTACTTCTTCCTTAGTGATTCAATTCTTAGTTGGAACAAAAGGGGGAAAAAGTACTTGTAACTGGTAGTGGTCATTATATAGTTCTGGCCAATCAAGTTTAAGTAGAAGCCTCTGAAAAGGGCATCTGGTTGCAAGTAAGGATGTTATTATTATTTTTTTCATCTGCCCTTTTTTCCTTCTTGGAATGGAAATAAAATCCAGTGAATGGGAGAAATTGAGATTCAGCAACAATCTGGAAAGATGGGAGAATTTATCTTCTGATGCAATTATTGGATTACTTTTTCCTGTTTTTTTTTTTCAGTTCTTGAAATGAATAAATGCTGGTTAGTGTAAGCAGTTTCCACTGTTAATATTCCTGTGGGATAGAGTAATTTAGGCATTTGCACATCCTGTATACCCCATGCCCCAAGTAATGGAAGTCATTCTAGTTAATGCAGGGCTATCTATCTCTGATATGAAGGCAGAACTTATGCTACCAACAAAATGGGATTAACCTACTTAGCCATCACTTCACTCCACAAGTTTTCTTTCCTTTCTTTCTTTTTTTGATCTTCATTTATCTACTGGATAGAGACAGCCAGAATTCAAGAGGGAAGGGGATTACAGAGAAGGGAGAGAGACAGCCACCTGCAACACTATTTCACCACTCGCAAAGCTTTCCCCTTGCAGGTGGAGACCAGGGGCTCAAACCAGGGTCCTTGTGCATTGCAACATGTGCACCCAACCAGGTGCACCACCACCCAGACCCACAGTGTTTCCTTCTACCTTACTTGTCTTGAAAGAGTTTTGAGGGTGCACCATAGAAGTAATAGAAAAAGGGTTGATTTCTTGATTTCTGGTTGTCTCTATCCAATAAATAAAGACAATAAAAATTTTTTTAAAAGAATTTAATAAAAAGAGATTTATTTATTTATTTACAGAGTCCTGTGCCCCTAATTCCCTCCAGTGGAAACTACCATAGTTTCTCCCAAGGTCATAGATATGGATATATATATATATATATATATATATATATATATATATAAAATTCGTCCCCCATTTTAATTCACTTCTCTGGTTTTGCCACTTTATACCACACCTTCTGGAATAACTTCCTGAAAAACAATGCATTCATAACTCTAAGAATTTTAGAGGGAGGGGCACGAGACTCTGTGATCTTTCATTTTTAACAAAGACATGAAAGCCTGACTCAAACTCACTCAATTAGATTCTCTTTAACAGAAATATAAAATTTGAATTGGAATGCTGAAGAGTTGTTGGAGAGTAGTTTTAATCCAGGGAGAAAGGTCATGAAGGATTTAAAAATACTAGAATTACCTCATGTTTGCCTATCTTGCTTGTTCAGTATTTCCTTTAATTCTCTGACGTACCCTTAATGTCCTTCTAATAAATTTCTCCTTTAGTTAAGCTTGACAAAGTCAATTTCAGATGCATATAAGTTAAATAAAATCATAACCAATACAGTCCAAATCCTCAAAGAATTTCCTGTTTGGTCTCTGAGTTGGTGAGGATTTTCATCAGCTGTAAGTGACAGAAAGCCCAAAATAATAGTGATTTTAAAAAGATACAAGTTTGTTTCTATCCCAAGTAAATATAGACAACCAGAGCTAGTTGACTGATCCTCAGGGATCCAAGTCTTCTCAATAATGCTGTTCCACTAATCCACAGATTGTGGAACCAAAAGGGCTACTCATATCTTAGTCATCATCTCACCAAGCCAGCCTATAGGAAGGAAGGAAGTCATACCCCTCTCTTTAAATACATAGCCCAAGTTTGAACACACTATCTCTGCTTTCATTTCATTGACCTAAATTTATTTATATAGATGTCATGTGCCAGCTACTTTTCATTTACCTCTCTATAGGTCCAATGCCAACTCTTCCACTGTTCTCTGCATTAGGAAGCTGGTTTTTGCAGATTGCTTCAATGTAAGACTGTAACCTCTGTAATTTATTAAAGCTCTAATTTAGACAACAAAGTAGCTGGAAGGAAATAAGAAAAGTGAAGTCGACATACTTACTTTTATTGCTATCTTGTTAAAGGGTGTATTGTCCCTCAACTTAGTATAACTGATCTTTCAAAATGACTGTTTCTAGCTGATTCCTTTTCTAGAATCTAGTAAGCGTCCTCTTCAGTTATCCTACTAGATGCTAAAAGAGGCAATGACCTAGCTTCTGTGTGCTCTGGATTATCACAATATACTTATAATCCCTCCACAGCCAAATGTAGTCAATAGCCCCTTTATATGTAAATCCTTTTTAGCTTAGTCTGTTTTGATTGTGTCATCTGTTTTCTGTTGGAACATTGACACACCTACTTAACTATAAGGTTTTTATTATGGGGCACACATTCATCTAGAAATGGGAGGTTCTGTTAGCAAGTTAAAAGAGAAAGAGGGAGAGAGGGAGAGAGAGAGAGAGGGAGAGAGAGAGAGAGAGAGAGAGAGAAAGAAAAGAAACATGGCCAAAGTAATCCTATCATCTGATAGATGTGAAACTTTTTTCTTATAATGGAGAGCACATATTGAGAAAGACAGATTAAAGGCAGATAAACAAAATTCCAAATCAAGACCTTAGATTCTAACAGCAACCTGACTGATAATTCTTTTTACAAGGAATAAATTTTCTGGCCACTTACTGTAAATTTAGGAAGCTTGCTGGCACTGGAAGGTCCTCATAGATAGATTCAACAAGCAGAGGGTCTGGGGCAGATATGTAGGCACACTGGGGCACCAGATGTAGGAAATATGCAGGTAGATAACTTTAGCCATTTGCCAGGGCACTGAGATTAGACATGTCTGAAGGTAGAGAGAAACTAAACACAACCAGTTACCATACAGTTGATCAGAAGAGGTCAGGTGAGAACACACACATATGACATCCCTAGGCAGGACAGTGTCAATTGTGTGCCCCCTCCTCCAAAGCTTCAAGGAGTACTTATGTGTAAAACATATGCATTACGTAGCATAATTCAGACAAAACAACAGGTGGTAATACATTACAAAGATAAGGAGGCAGAGCCAAGATGGTGACTTGGGAGCAGCAGCTAATGTGAGCTCCAAAAAGCAACAGCTTGCGACCTGGGATTCTCTGGATAGGGTAGGATACTGGAATTTCTGTAGGAGGGTGAACACAGGCTGGTCAGGGTGACACCAAAATGGATTCCCATAACTCACTCTTGGGCTTACAAAAAGAAGCCAGAGGGACAAAAAAAGAAAATATTTTGATTATTTCTGAGGTCACCCCTCCCCCCACCCCAGAACCAGCCCCAGAGGCAGGACAGCATGTTCTAGCAGGCTTCCGGCTGAACTACTTTCTTTACCAAGATTCCTGGCTCACCAGGGGTGTCATTCCAGGCCATTTCTTTCTTTTTTTTTTTTTTTAACTTCTCTCTTTTTTTTAAGTGGCTGGAGTTCTACTTGAGAGACAAAATACCTGATTAATCATAGCCTAATCCATGCCTGGGGAAAGACTACCTGGAGTTTCTTTTTGGATACTACTTACAATTGGCTGTCTTTGCTCAGGCTGCTTGCAGTCAATCTGGAGTGGTCCAAGCTGCAGACTGACTGTTAGGGTTTTTTACTCTATTTTATTTTATTATTACCATTATTATATATGTATGTCCCTTTTCCCTCCTCCTTCGTCAGGTTGACCAGAATTAAACATTGTTGTTTTTTCCATTGCTAGTTGACTGGTGTTCTATCCATTGTGAGAGGAACTGTTTCAATCTACCTCTTCCCTCCACTCTCCTTTTTCCCTCCTCCTAGATAAAAACTCTTTCACTGCTCTTCCTTTTCTTTTTTTTATTCTTTTCTTCCTTTTCTCCTTTTCCTTTCTGAATTCACTGATACTTGTTTATAAATTATTCTGGGGAAGAAATCTGACACGGAGTGGACTGTTTTTGTGTGTGTGTGTGTCTTCTCTACTTCCCTTTCTCCCTGTTCTATCCCTACGATTAATAGTGGACAGTAGATTTACATAATTGTCTATTCTTGCTTTCTGTTTTTTCCTGTCTCTTTCTTTTTCTTTTGTTTGGTTGCTAATATAACAACAGTCAGCTGTTGTTTGGCTAACTGGTATTGGTTGAACTGCATCAATACTTGCTTCAGTTACTATTGATGTAATTTGTGAGGTGGGTGACTGCATTTATCATAAAGGTCTTTAGTATAGTGTGGCTTGTACATAAAACACAACAGCTGAAGAACAACAGAAAGAAAAATAAAAAACACACCAATAAAAATATATAGTTAAATTAGGAGCAAATAAAACTGCTAACACAATGAATCAGGACAGGAGCCCAGAAGAAACCCCAAATCAGTTAGAAGTAACCATAGATAAGAAAAGTATGCAAGCAATAATAAAACTAATAATAATAGAAATGAAGACAAATATGGAGGAAAGGGCTATCAGAATTAGGGAAATAACAGATGAGACCCTCAAAGAAAATACAAGCTACCTTGAGGTATTAGAGAAATGAAAGTTGAAATAGCTGAGCTAAAAGGCCAATTAGCAGAACAAGCTAATATTATAACTGAACTGAAGGAAGAAGCTGAGGGAAGGGAAAACAGATTATCAGAAGGAGAAAACTGAACTAGCTAGACAGAAGATGAGCTATAGAAAACTAAGAAAGAGGTAAAAGAGCTCAAAAAAAGATTGAGAGGCACTGAAAACAACAACAGAGACATACGGGATGATCTCAAGACAAGTAACATTCATATAATTGGCCTACCAGAGGAAGAAAGAGAGGAAAGGGAAGTAAACATCCTAGAGGAAACAATAGAAGAAAACTTCCCAAACCTAAACAACAGAAAAGACATTAAGATTCAAGAGGCCCAGAGAGTCCCAAAGAGAATCAACCAGACCTGAAGACACCAAGACACATCCTAGTTACAAAGAAAAGAAGTAAGGATAAAGAAAGGATCCTAAAGGCTGCAAGAGAAAAACAAAAACTCACATATAGGGGAAAAGCCATAAGACTATCAGCAGACTTCTCACTCAAACTCTAAAAGCCAGAAGAGAATGGCAAGATATCAGTCGACCCCTGAATGAGAAAGGGTTTCAACCAAGGTTAATATATACTGCAAGACTTTCATTCAAACAAGATGGAGGGATCAAATCTTCTCAGACAGGCAACAGTTAAAGGAGGCAACCATCACCAAGCCTGTCCTGAAGAGGTTCTAAAAGACCTCTTATAAACAAGAACATCACCATAATACTTGTCATATATCAGAGAAAATAAATAATTGTGAATAATGGCATTATAATACATTAAATCCATAACATCAATAAATGTAAATGGCTTAAACTCTCCCATTGAAAGGCACAGTGTGGGATGATGGATCAGAAAACACAACCCAACCATATGCTGCTTGAAAGAATTCCACCTGACCCAACAAGACAAACACAGACTTAAAGTGAAAGTATGGAAAGCTCTCATACACGCTAATGGACCACAAAAAAGGGCAGGAAAAGCCATTCTCATCTCTGACACCATAGAATTTAAATTAAATAAAGTAATAAAAGATAGGCAAGGCCATTACATAGGGATTAGAGCATCAATCAACCAGGAGTTAACAAGTATTAACATCTATGCACCCAATGGTGGACCATCTAAATACATCAAATACCTACTGAAATAACTACAAAAATACATCAATAGTAATACAATAATAGTGGAAGACTTTAACACCCCACTCCTACACTTAGACAGATCAAGGAAGCAGAGAATCAACAAAAAAATGAGAATTAAATGAAGAGATGGACAGACTAGACCTCCTAGACATTTTCAGAATCCTTCACCCCAAAAAACTGGAATACACCTTCTTTTCAAATCCACACAGCACATACTCAAGGATAGAACACATATTATACCACAGAGACAGTATCAACAAATTCAAGAGCATTGAAATCATCCCAAGTATCTTCTCAGACCACAGTGGAGTAAAGCTAACATTCAACAACAAACAGAAAATTACTAAAAGTCACAGAATTTGGAAACTCTACATACTTTTTAAGAACTTCTGGGTCAGAGAGGCACTCAAGCAAGAAATTCAAATGTTCCTGGAAACAAACAAAAATGAAGACACAAGTTATCAAAATATTCGGGGCACAGCTAAAGCAGTACTGAGAGGGAAACTCAAAGCTATACAATCACATATTAGAGAGCAAGAAAAAGCTCAAATAAATGACCTTACTGCACGTCTTAAGGACTTAGAGGAAGAGGAATATAGGAACCCTAAAGCAACCAGAAGGACAGAAATCACTGAAATTAGAGCAGAAATAAACAACATTCAAAATAAGGCAACCATACAAAAGATCGATGAAGTCAAATGTTGGTTCTTTGAAAAATTAAACAAGATTTTGACAAACCTCTTGCCAGACTCACTAAAAAAAAAAAAAAAAAAAAAAAAAGGAGAAGACTCAAATAAATAGAATTGTAAATGATAGAGGAGTGATTACAACTGATACCACTGAAATTCAGAAAATCATGCAAAACTTCTACTAAGAACTATATGCCACCAAGCTAGAAAATCTGGAAGAAACGGAAGAATTCCTAGAAACATATACCCTTCTAAAACTGAACCAAGAAGAACTACAAAACCTAAATGCACCAATCACAGACAAAGAAATCGAAACATTTTTAAGAATCTTCCCAACAAAAAAAGTCCTGGACCAGATGACTTCACAAATGAATTCTACAAAGCCTTTAGGAAACAGCTAATACCTATACTTCTAAAGCTTTTCTACAAGGTCAAAGAAACAGGAACACTACCTTCCACCTTCTATTAAACCAACATAACCCTGATACCAAAAGCAGATAGGGACACAACAAAAAGGAAAACTACAGACCAATATCTCTGACGGACATAGATGCCAAAATATTAAACAAGATCCTGGCCAACAAGATATAGCAGTATACCAAAAATATTGTTCAAAATGACCAAGTGGGATTTATCCCAGGTATGCATTACCAAGATAAAGTCAGAATACATTTCTAAGGAAGAAAACATCTGGGTAATGAATGCTTGATACTGTCATTATCAGGGGGAAGGGGGAAAAAAAGAAACTGTCATTATCCAAATGTCATTACATCAAGTACATTCCTTTGATTCCATAAGATATTGTGTTTATTTCAGTTACCCCATGCACAATCTCCTGACCCTTGGGGAAACAGACATTCAGATTTTGGGGTGATCCCTGTGGCATTCAAACCCTTCTACTGCCTATGGACAAGAGACTCCTAATTATCTAGACTTTACCTTAGAGCTGGATTTTATGATAATGGGACAGAGCCTCAAATACAGGCTCTATTGTATATAATAGTCAAAGGAATGTACCTTGTACACAACTAACAAGCAAAACATATATATTGCAAACCTACTTGCAAAGGTCAGTAGTATTTCTTTTCTTTTTTTAATTTCTTTATTGGGGGATTAATGTTTTACAACCAACAGTAAATACAATAGATTGTACATGCATAACATTTCTCAGTTTCCCATATACCAGTACAACCCCCTTTAGGTCCTCTGTCATCCTTCTTGGACCTGTATTCTCCCCACCCCACCCCACCCCACCCCAGAGTCTTTTACTTTGGTGCAATACACCAATTCCAGTTTAGGTTCTACTTGTATTTTCTCTTCTGATCTTATTTTTCAACTTCTGCCTGAGAGTGAGATCATCCCATATTCATCCTTCTGTTTCAGTCAATAGTATTTCTAATAACAAGTATCAGGAAGTCTGAGATCAGAAAACTTCAACAAAGGAGAGTTTGTACTGCATAGCAAATGGAAGTCTTTGCCATAGTATCATTGGTCTTTCTTGATTTGATTTTTAGATTTACTTTCCACTGGTTGAATCTTGCACTCTTTATGTTTAATATCCATAATGCAAGGAATTTGCTATCTTTCTTACCTTGCATATGGTTATAAATATCTATAGATAGATCTCTATTTATGGTTGTAATAATTATTAATATGTCCTAGAAAGGTTGGTACAATCAACAAACCCTTAGTGACTCTGTGGATAAAATAATAATAAAAAAACTTAGTTTTTTATTTGCAAAATTGTGTAGAGTCATGTAATACCTAACTCCCTTTTTACTTTGATTTCCAAGTATTCATTTGTCAACTATGTCATAATTTTCTCTGAGTCACAGAAAAAATATGATAAGAATGCAAGGCTGGGTGTACAGGGTCTAAAGCAGATTAGTAAGACATAACAAAGAATGGTTCTGAACTGATAATTGAGGGAAGAATCAGGAGAATAGTCAGAGATACTTGTTGACACTGTTTCTGACTATTTGAAATTACAAGAGATGGAAGGGAACTTAGCTAAGAGAGCTAAAAGATACAGAGAATTGTCAAGGCTGGCACAACCAGCTTCCTGAAACTAAACATGGCAAGATAATATTCTTCCCACCTTATTTTTTTTTTAATCTGTTAAAACTTAGAGACAGAAAATTTACACTATTCTTGTAAAATCCTGGATGGTATCCATGCCTCCTCACTCTTCTTAGTCCTCACTCTTCTTAGTCCCAATCTCCAGGCTCAACTGATTATGTCTTCCAAATAATAGTCATTTTCTACTTACTTTGGTTTTTACTTCCAACAATAGTTTAGGTTTCGATGAGTATTTGACTGCAATGATATTATATTTTTTTCTGATGAATCCGTATATTCTACACATAGTCGCACTTTCCAGTTCTAGCTCAAAGCATTATTTTGTTGTTGTCATTAGGACTTCACTGCTCTCGACTGACTTTTTTTGGGGGGAGGTGGGATAGAGGAACAGAGGGACTAAATGTCAAAGCTTACTCCAGTGTGGTGAAGTTACAGTTCCTTTTTAAAACACATACCGAATCAATTTTTTAACTGGAATATTTGTTTAATACTTCTTCAGTTCCCCTAGACTAAAGTCTAACAAAATCTCACATAACAGAACTCATGTTTTCTTCTATCTTCCCCTCACCCCATTCCACATCTTCCCACATGACACACTTCAGTCACTCTGGAATACTTGTAATTCCCAAAAGAAATGGAATAGATTTTTCTATGTGGATGCCTTACCCCAACTCTTGTCATTTCCTTCATAGCCTTACTCATCTGTCAAGATTCTATGCACACGTATGTATCTCCTAATGAAAGTTTAGCTTGAAACTTCAGTTTAAGATTGAAATAGGTATTTATCCTTTGTGTCCATATAGTGCTTGGATTTATTTCTACTGTATTACTTAGTTATTGGGTTGCATTGGATCGACCTTCTCGTGGTGCATCCCGTGAGTACTCATTCATTGGGGAAACTGACGATCCTTCCTAGCCGACTGAATCCACATGGATCCCAGTCACTTTCAAAGCCAGCAACAAGCAGACATCAGGCTCAACCTGACGCTGTTGACTGGCTACGGAAGAAGGGCAAACGCTAGAAGAAGAAGAACTTAGTTATTTCCATACTTTTTGTCTATGTATTCCTAGTCTATGAGATTAATATAGAGCCATATGTTATTATATATTTATTCTTCAGTGCCTAGTGCAAGAAATGTCAAAATAGTGCTCAGCGTGTGCTTATTAAACAAATGAATGGGGAGTTAGGTGGTAGTGCAGCAGGTTAAGCTCACATGGTGCAAAGCGCAAGTACCTGGTAAAGATCCCAGTTCGAGCCCCTGTTCCCCACCTGCAGGGCAGTTGCTTCACAAGCAGTGAAGCAGGTCTGCAGGTGTCTGTCTTTCTCTCCCCCCTCTCTGTCTTCCCCTCTTCTCTCCATTTCTCTCTGTCCTATCCAACGACAATGGCATCAATAACAATTATAAAACAACAAGGGCAATAAAAGGTAATAAACAAATAAAATAAATATCTAAAAAATCTTTAAAAAATGAATAAATGAAAAAGGTGAGTCAGTTGTATATAATGAACAGTGATATTAATACTTTTTTTCTTAGGCACACATTTTAGTTAATGCAGGTGAAGATGCCTCAAACATTTTAGATATCACTCTTTATACATGCTTTTTGTTGTTGTTGTTGTTGTGACCTGAATATATCTACCCTGATCTTTGTCTCCAAGAAAATACTTGCTTTTTTCTCTAGTGTATAAATAAAGTTTAATAACTGAACTTACATTTGGGAAATAATGGAGTGACAAGGTTCAGAAATATTCTTCCACAATAAACAGCATGAAAACTAGAAAAATTATATGAAACAACTATATTCATACATTAGCAACATCTGGTACTGTATTGACCTTCTCAAGAAAAGGGAAATAAATTAAACAAGTCCTTGGCCTTCTGCCTAGAATCACATTCTGGATCTTGTTACATGGCGGGGAATCCTGTGAAGAGAAAAACTATCTCACTAAGTAGAGAAAACAGAGATTGGAGATCTCCAAGGCTGAGTGAGGTCAAGTTTGAGGTTCAGATTTGTATAGAGAAGAGAATTATTAATACATAGAAAAAGTACTTTAGCGTCTTTGTTGGCTATCAACTCAAATATGACAGGGAAAAACTCCATGAGCCCAGACAATGGTTGCTGCAGGCTGAGTGGTTTACAGAGATTCCAGCTGGGAAACTCTAATCAGCAAAAGTACTCAGTACTAAAATGTTCTGGTACTGGGATACTCAGTACTAGAGGAAAGGTTTTCCTCGATTTGTATTTATGTTTGGAAAGGATCAGGTTTATCAGTGACTTCTTAGCCTGCCTGAAGAAAATCCAACTCTTTTTTTTTTTTTTAAAAAAAAGGGAAACAACAAATGATAAGCAATGCAAAACACAGCACTACTTCATTAGCTATATTTATAGTACTGAAAAATAAAAGTGCTAAACTAAAGGTTCAGCAATATATCACACTGGAGAGGATCCATGCTTTGCCATGTCTATGACCCAAGTTGTACTGGGGGGAAGCTTCAGGGCTGTGGTCTCTTTCTGTCTCTCTATTTGCCTTTTTCTATCTCACATAGCTGACACGAAGCAGAAAAGTCTTATTGATGACAAAAACCAAAACAACAAATCAGCAAATAATTCAAAAGCTGTTGGCCCAGAATTTTATGTCTAATTAAAATATTTTCCAAACACAAATATTAAGTAAAGATTTTTAGATAGATATGAAGAGAGCTCATTTCTTTCTAGAAGATTTGAACTGTAAAAAATATCACATGGTATCTTTTAAGCAGAAGGAAAACTTTAACAGATGAAAACTTGAATAAATAATTATCCCTAAGATAACCTTTATTGTGACTGCCAAACAAGTAAATGCAAAAAACTTGAGGTTAACTTAGACCTCAGTAAAATCCTAGGTCTATTTCCTCAGTAACATAAGGGCAGAGTCCATAAATCTAATACGGTTTTGGACATAACAAATGACATTCAAGGCCTTAACATGTGGGAGAGAATTAAAGCTCTTCATAACAAGAAGGGACTATAAAATTGAAAAGGGGCAAGAAACTGGTTCATGTAATTATGGCCATTTTGGCCACTACCAAGCCACCTCATCACCCATTGTTCTAGTCAGGGATATCTAAGGGCTCCCCCTCCAAAGTCAGGCTGGGTCATTATCTATCACTCCAGGAAGACTGGTCCTATAATGTTTGCAGCCTAGAATGTTCTCATCTGTGATCATGCATTGTGAACTCAGACTGACAGGGCCTCAGAGGTTATACAAGTTCCTGTGCTAAATATGATTATACATAGGCCTTGGGAAAGAGCGATATAGTGAACAACTGTATTGATATTTTTTCATGTTTAGGATCTACTCTTTGCCCTAATCCAGCTTTCAAGTTCTATTCATCACTTTAATACCATCCTCCCAGACAATATTTATAGTCTACTTTCATGCTAGCTATCAAGATCAAGCGAAGATCACTAAAGTGATGTTCCTAAGAACATATCTAAAATAGACATCCTAGTTCCTTTCCACCCTAGTGTCCCTATTCTCATTGACTTTAATCCTACTCTTTAGTCCCTGATTTTAAACGTTTTTCCTGCTTTACCTCTTACTGCCTTTCAACCACCATGTTCCAGATGCTACTTCAATTCTATGATGACTTGCCTGGGCAGGTGACCTTGCCAACTTGTCCTGCAATCTCACCTCTTCAGAGCCCTACCCTACTAGGGAAAGGTAGAGACAAGCTGGGGTGTATGGATCAACTGGCCAATGTCTAGGGAAGAAGCAATTATAAAAACCAGAATTCTTTCCTTCTGCACCCCAACAAAAATTTTGGTCCATACTCCCAGAGAGGAAAATGTTAGGGGGAGAGGACCAGAGACATCTGAACCCCAGTTTCACTAGGAACTGGAATTTGTGTGACTAGGAATCTTTGTTTTTGCCACATCAATGAGAGGGAAGAAAATCTAGAGAACACATGAGGAGGTCAGGCCCTGTTTCCCTTATCTGAGAGGGGAAAGGGAAAACAAAGGATACCCAGAAGTTGTAATAGATGTAGGTGTGGCTTATAAAATAAGTGAAGGACTATAAAATGATTCCCAATTCTGTCATCATCTCCTTAGATAATACCTTTAGCCCACCTGCACATTAGCTATTGGGCTCAAGCAAGAATTAATAAAGACATAGGCTTCTTGGAATATACCTAAAATAGACTTTCTAACTTTATCCAAAAATGGAGAACTGATATCTCATGTGCTATATTCTTACTGTTAGATTCTCATCTGCTATATTCTTACCATTAGATTATTAAATGATCTTTCTGCTTTATATTTTAATGCTTTTCAGCCACCAAGCTGCAGACAATGCCACAACTCCAATCTGATTTCCCTCCGCAGGTGACCTCACCAAAGAGTCCTGGAACTCCATCTTTCCAGAACCCTGTCCCCCTAGGGAAAGACAGAAACAGGTTGGGAGTATGCATCGACCTGTCAACACCCATGTCCAGGAGAGAAGCAATTAGAGAAGCCAGACCTCCCACTTTCTGCATCCCATAATGACCCTGGGTCCATACTTCCAGAGAAATAAAGAACAAGAAAGCTTCTAATGGAGGGGGTAGGGTGGAGAACTCTGGTGGTGGCAACTGTGTGGAATTGTACCCCTCTTATCCAATGGACTTGTCATTCATTATTAAATAAAATAATATATATAAAAATAAATAAGTGAAGGTGGGATTTTAGAAGTGAATAAAAATGGACTTCCATATGGTATGAATCACCTTTGCCCAAATGGCCCATGGTCTTCTCTGGTATGTGTCTTTTCATTTTCCTGAATAAAGTGTTAAAATATTGGAGGAGAATACAACCATATGAGAACTCCTTAAGAGTTGGGGGCAGCGGCTAAGTGAAGTAAAAAGCACTAATTTGAGTTTTATAAATACAAGAAAAAGAAATCCATGGTTCATGTACTCAATGGAGTATTATATTACTCAGCAGTTTTAAAAAGACTATAATGTGTCTTTCGGAACAAAATAGATAGGTCCAGAAGTGATTTTTATTAATGAAGATAGTAAAGGACAGCTATAGGAAAAGATCACTGGTAAGTGAAATATAGAGGATTGAAACTCAAGAAGTTGCAAAAAAGAAGAAATATATATACAACCTATAATTATGGCCTTGGGAGGACTATGTTGGTTAATGTTGGAGGGTAGCAGGCACATAGAAAGGCTGGAGTGAGTGGTATGGAATTATATCACTATTACCTTATAATCTTGTAAAACATTATTAAACAGCTTAGATATACATATGTAGCCACATGCACATGTATACCTATGTATATATTTGCACACATATGTATATATAGTGCAAAGCATAGTAAATAAGTATATTCTATTTCTAAGTTTGAATTATTGAATATCTGAAGCAAAATTAGTAATGATAGACATGGGGAAGTTTCAATAAACAGAGAAGCAAAATATTTAATAATAAGATTCAGAAAATAAAATTTTTTTCCTGTGTGGAGTGCTGTATCATTATTGGAAGGTAGATTGCGATGTAATAAAAATACACAGTAAACAACAGAGCAGGAATTAGTATACATTTCATTTAAAGGCCCAACAATTAGTTTAGGTGAGATGAAATGGTCACTGTCAAAATGAACCAAGTCTGCCGTTGTAGCATGAAACTTACTAAGTAACTAGTTAGTCTTGGGTGATATATGAATGAATGAGACTGTATACCAATAAAACCTTTATTTTGTCCATTCCTGTCTAGAGCAACCACCAAAAATGAAATACAATAAAATCAAAGGAAAATAAGAAAACAAAAAAGAAAGAGATAAAGAAACAAAATCAGTGGGACACATAGAAAGGAAAAGAAAGCAAAATAGATTTAGCCATGGTAATATTCTGAATTATATTAAATGTAAATAGTATACACATTAAAAGGCAGGTATTTTACTACTGGATAAGTAAGGAAGTCACAACAGCATACTGCCTACTAGAAACTTTTTAAATATCATGCACAGAATAAAAAGAGAAAAAAGGATTAAAATACTATGAAATTATTATTAAAAATCTGTAATATGGTCCCAGATAAAGCATACCTGAGTAAAAACAGATATGTGATCAAGAATAAAGAAGGACATTTTATAATGATGAAGAAATCAATCACAGGGTGAGGGAAATAGCATAACAGTTATGCAAAGAGGCTGTTATACCTGAGGCTCCAAAGTCCCAGGTTTAGTCCCCAGCACCACTATAAACCAGAGCTGTGTAGAAGAAAAATTATGAGGAAATACTTGAATGACAAACATGACATGACATATTTATAGAACACTTCACCAGACAGCACCAAAATGCATATATTTATGTTATATCATTGCTACTAACAAGAATATACAACAACCAAAATTTTCATACCAAATCACCAAACTTCCCATGAAATTTTTCTGTAGGTAATTTAAAGTAGAAAAAGTCTTCTTGTTTTATAAGTATTCATTTTTTTCTAATTGACATTAATACATATATTTTACATGTATTTGATGTCATTGATTGCCATTTGAATTTTACAAGCTATTCAGTAGATTGTTTTCTTTCGCATTCTCAATCTATACAGTTCACATTGGCTTGCCAGCTCAGAGATACTTCAGCGGGGGTAGAACATAAAAGTCTTCTTGTATCATAAGCCTTTCTTTGGGATAATACTGAATGTTAGTGGCCTGGAAAGTATCTTAAAACATAATAGTATGAAGTTGGTTTGTAGCTCCTTAGAGTACAAAATCACCCAAAACAATTATCACTGCTCTTAAGCACAGATTATTATGGGTTGCTTGTGCTACCAGAAAATTTTATGGCAAGCCCTGAAAACTCAGATTAGCCTCTAGGATCGTTTAGGTCAGTAAGATCTAATGAAGGTTGTTAGACAATGTCTGGAAAAGTGATCTGGCTACATGCTTTGCCTAGAGCCAGAGACAAGCTTAAGGAAACTTTTTGAAATAGTAAATGATTTAATTTTCCCTGAGTTTCACAGATGTTCTCCCCAAATTTTAGAAGTGTGCTAGGAATTACATTTCATTGGTGGGTGGGGTGGGCTCATCAGCAAGCAGACAAACAGCAAGAATAATATTAAACAAGTAACCTGATATAAATACAGTTTTTTAAATCTTAAGTAACCTGACATAAACACAGTTTTTAAAATCTTATGTTTGTCATTGAAGTAACTGATTACAGAGTGAATCTTTCCCTTCTATCCCTGAGACTGCTCAACGCAGAGTCCTCGGTGTGTAGATATTGTAGGTTTGGTTTGCAGACACAAGTCTTTCAGCATCACATTGTTTCTCTACTTTTGAAAAACACAGTGTGTGGGTCGGGTGGTAGAGCAGCAGGTTAAGCGCACATGGTGCAAAGCACAAGGACCTGCGCAAGGATCCTGGTTAGAGCCTCCAGCTCCCCACCTACGGGGCGGGGGTGCTTCACAAGCGGTGAAACAAGTCTGCAGGTGTCTATCTTTCTCTCCTCCTATCTGTCTTCCCCTCCTCTCTCCATTTCTTTCTGTCTTATTCAATAACAGTGACATCAATAACAACAACAGTAATAACCACAACAAAGATAAAACAACAAGGACAACAAAAGAGAAAAAATAGCCTCCAGGAGCAGTGGATTCTCAGTGCAGGCACCAAGCTGCAATAACCCTGGAGACAAAGAAAAAAAAAAAAGAAAAAAGAAAGAGAGAAAGAAAGAAAGAAAGAAAGGAAGGAAGGAAGGAAGGAAGGAAGGAAGGAAGAAAGGGAAAAAGCATAGTGTATCTCCTGATCTGACCAACACTGAATGTTGTAAGCTTTCTAGTTCTAGTCTTTGAAATGAACAGTGTGGAGTAACAAGATCGTTGGTATGTGCACCTGCTTTGTCATACAGATGAACCAGCCTGGCACACGCTGCACTGGAGAAAGTTTTGGTGCTATGATATCTTCCCCTCTCTCCTGTTGTCTCTCTCTCCCTCCCTCTCTCTCTTTTTATTTTTTAAATTTTTTTATTTATTTATTTAATCCCTTTTGTTGTCCTTTTTGTTTTATTGTTGTAGTTATTATTGTTGTTGTCATCATTGTTGGATAGGACAGAGAGAAATGGAGAAAGGAGGAGAAGACAGAGAGGGGGAGAGAAAGATAGACACCTGCAGACCTGCTTCACCGCCTGTGAAGAGACTCCCCTGCAGGTGGAGAGCCGGGGCTTACTCTGGTCCTTGTGCTTTGCACCACCTGCGCTTAACCCGTTGTGCTACAGCCTGACTTCCCTGTTGTCTCTCTCTTTCTAGCTGAAAAAAAGAGTCTTATCTGTGAGCTCAGACTGACAGGGACTCAGAGGTTTCACAAGCTCTTATGCTACATATGTATATATTCGGATCAATGAGGTAAGTCTTTAATTGTCTTCGTATACTTTCTTCAAGTGTGGGAGCTACTCTTTGCACTTATTCAGCTTCTCAGCCCTATTATCAACTCTGGCACCATCTTCCACCTACATGTTAGCTATCAAGCTCAAAACTACTAAAGTCATGGGCCTCTAATAATGTATCTAAAAGAGACTTCCTAGCTTCTTTCCACCCCAAGATAACTAATTTCATCCACTCTCTTCCTACTTTTGAGTTTCTGTTTATTAAAAATTTTGTCCTGGTTCATATCTTACTGCCATTCAGCCACCAATTTGCAGATGATATCATGATTCCATCCTGGCTTCTCTGGGTAGACGACCTCACCAATGTGTCCTGAAGACTAATCTCTCCAGAGCCTTACTCTACTAGGAAAAGGAAGAAACAGGCTGGGGGTACGGATCAACCTGCCAAAGTCCATGTCCAGTAGAGAAGCAACGATAGAAGCCAGAATTCCCACTTTCTGCACCCCATGAAGAATTTTGGTCCATACTCCCAGAGGGGGAGAAGTCATAGGGGGAAGATGAGCAGAGGGCTCTGAACTCTAATTCCATCTGCACCTGGAGAGAGAAGAAGAAAAAAATGGAAGGACACTCAGAAGTAGTAATAGGTGTGGGTGTGTGACTTAGAAAGGAAGAGAAGTCAGAACCATAGGGGAAAAATGGGTAAATATCTACAAGTATAGACAGATATAGAAATAATAGTTAACTCATATCTGTGACCTTGGGAGAAGTACTGCAGTTTCTGATGAAGTGAAAGCGGACACAGAACTTTGGTGGTGGTAACTGTGTAGAATTATACCACTTTTATAATTTTGTAAATTAACATCAAATCACTAATAAAATATAAAATCTGTCTTGTGATGATAACAAAAATAATAGAGAAAAATAACTACTACTTGAAATATTGATATTAAATACTTACTGCCCTGATATGGCTACACATTCAGGAAGAGGTGTTAAATAGTATTCCTAAAGCACATAGTTTTGCTAAATCAATACTACTTCATTAAAAATAAATGAAAAGTACATATACCAAATTATAAATACTTCTCTTTTATTCTTCTAATTACTATCAAATACATCTCTTTCTTTTAATTAATAATAAACACTCTTATTGAGATTTCTGGATCTTCACTGAATATGCTAGTTGGTACTAATTATTTAGAGAAGATTTCTTTGTGAATACCATACATAAAAAAGTAGTATTTTATATTTTTTAACTTCTGTATTGGGGGATTAATCATTTACTTTCAACAGTAAATATAAGAGTTTGTACATGCATAACACTTCCTAGTTTTCCATATAATAATACAACCAAAAGTAGTATTTTCTTTGTGATTCTGTGTTCATGCTGCATGCAAAGGCAAGGTTCTCATGACTACAAAGAGAATACTAGGACTCCATGTTCAAAGCACTTACTTTTCACTATAACATACTAATTTGGCAGATATTTGCATCTTGTCTTCTACACTATGGTAGGCAATGAGGACACCATTGTGAACTAAAGAGATGATTTCTACCCTAATGGAGTTTCCTTTGCATTTTATATCTATCTCTGAATTTGCAGTAATGCTATTAACCTGTCTCTAGTGTGGAAGGCTCAAACTATTTCTGACTTAATGCACTTAAAAATAACACTATGGGAAAAGTATATAAATACTGTTGACTGTAAACCCCATCTATCTGATCTGCTACTTTCTTCCCTGCTCCAGCTTTCTGGCCCTATTTCCAGCTCTGACACCATCTCCTTTCAGGCTTAGGCAATAATTAGTAAAGTCATGGGCTCCTTGGAATATACCTAAGATAGACTTCCTAGCTTTGTCTAAAATGGAGACCCCCAAATTTCATCTGCTATATCCTTACTTTTAGGTTCCTGATTATCAAATAGTCTTTCTGCTTTACATCTCAATGTGTTTCAGTCACCAAGTTGCAGATGCCACCATAATGCCAATATGACTTCCCTGGGCAAACAACCTTACGAATGTACCCTGGAACCCCACCTCTTCAGAGCCCAGCCAAATAGGAAAAGATAGAGACAGGCTAGGAGTATATCCAAGAGAGAAACAATTACAGAAGCCAGACATTCCACCTTCTGCACCCCATAATGATCCTGAGTCCACACTCCCAGTGGGATAAAGAATAGGAAAGCTTCCAATGTAGGGGATGGGATAGGGAGTTCTGGTGGTGGGAATTGTGTGGAATTGTACCCCTTTGGTCCTATGGTCCAGTTGATCATTTTTCAATCAATAATAAAAAAATAATAACACTATGAGAAGCAACATTTGGCTTTACATATCAATACTCAAGTCTCTATTTCATTAAAAGAGTTTCTTTAGCAAGAATTACTAAACGCAAGGATATAAATATCCACCCAATTTCTTAATGAATATTGCCAAATAATCCTCAGAAAGAGTGTAACAATTCACACTCTGTCGTATGCTTTACATTGGTTTGTTCTAGCCCTCCCCCGCCAAGAGAACTGGATCAGTCCAGTTAATTTCACGGCCCGCTTGGCCCCGCCCCAAAGAACCCCGACAGAGGGTTCCTGAGTTCGAGAGTTTCAGAGTTACAGGGTAAGAGAGAGTTCCACAGTGGAAGAGTTTCAGAGTTGGGGAGTGCCAGAGTAAGGGAGAGTTCTTGAGTTCCAGAGTAAGAGAGAGTGCTTGTGCCGCCGCAAAGAGACAGCAGAGTTCTGTTTGGTGATTAGTTTGTCTTAGTTTATGAATCGTTGTTCCTGAATAAAGAAATACAGCTTTAACAACAACACTCCCAGTAATTTCAGAGGTTTCTAAGACTGTCCATTTCACAACACCCTGGCAAACACTGAACATTCTTTCTCTCTTTTTAATCTGGTCTACCTATCAGGCATCACATTCATAACTTTATTCTATAACAATCAGGACTTAGTGACTTGGTTTTAGTTAGAGACAATGAATATCACAGACTTAAAATTCATTTAAGAATGATATTTTGTCATATGGAAGGTCCATGTCTAGCCTTGTGAGAGTTCTCTAGACTGTTCTCCATAGAGATTGGACCAATTTACATTCCCACCAGCAGTACAGAAGGGTTCCTCTGTGCCCACAGCCTCTCCAGCATTTGTTGCTGCTGTCCTTTTTGATGTATGCCATTCTCACAGGGGTGAGATGGTATCTCAGTGTTGTCTTTATTTGCATTTCTCTGACAATCAGTGACCTGGAGTAATTTTTCATGTGTTTGTTAGCCTTTTGGATTTCTTCTGTAGTGAATGTTATGTTTATATCCTCTGCCCATTTTTGGATGGGGTCATTTGCTTTTTTTGTTTCTAAGTTTGCTGAGTTCTTTGTGTATCTTTTGGTTATTAGTCTCTTGTCTGATGTATGGCATGTGAATATCTTCTCCCATTCTGTGAGGGGTCTCTTGTGTGATAGTTTCTTTGGTTGTGCAGAAGCTTTTCAATTTGATATAGTCCCACTGATTTGTTTTTGCTTTAGTCTTTCTTACAATTGGGTGTGTATCATCAAAGATGTCCTTGAGGTTTAGGTGGGAATGTGTGCCACAAATGCTTTCCTCTAAGTATTTGATAGTTTCTGGTCTAACATCCAGGTCCTTGGTCCATTAGGTGTTGATTTTTATTTCTGGTGAGATGAAGTGGTTCAGTTTCATTCTTCTGCATGTTTCTTTCTTTTTAAAAATATTTATTTAATTTATTTATTCCCTTTTGTTGCCCTTGTTGTTTTATTATTGTAGTTATTATTGTTGTCTTCGTTGTTGGACAGGACAGAGAGAAATGGAGAGAGGAGGGGAAGACAGAAAGGAGGAGAGAAAGATAGACACCTGCAGACCTGCTTCACTGCCTGTGAAGTGACTCCACTGCAGGTGGGGAGCCAGGGCTTGAACCGGGATCCTTATGCTGGTCCTTGTGCTTTGCACCACCTGCGCTTTACTCGCTGCACTACAGACTGATTCCCTTCTTCTGTTTCAACCCAGTTTTCCCAGCACCATTTATTGAAGAGAGCCTCCTTTCTCCATTTAATATTTTCGGCCCCCTTATCAAAGATTAGATGTCCATAGGTGTGGGGGTTTAGTTGTGGGCTTTGAATTCTGTTCCACTAGTCTGTGTGCCTGTTTTTGTTCTAGTAGCAGACTGTTTTGATGATGATAGCCTTATAATATAGTTTGAGATCTGGGAGTGTGATGTCTCCATTTCTGTTTCTTTTCCTCAAAATAGTTTTGACAATTCTAGGTGTTTTCTGGTTCCAGACAAATTATTGTAGTTTTTGTTCTATTCTCTTAAAGAAGCTTGGTGTAACTTTTATGGGTATTGTGTTGAATTTGTATATGGCTCTGGGGAGAATATTCATTTCGTGATATTAATTCCTCCAATCCATGAGTATGGGATGTCTTTCCATTTCTTGGTATCAGTTTCCATTTCCTTGAATAGTGACTCACAGTTTTCGGTATACAAGTCTTTTACTTCTTTATTTTCCATCTACACCATGCCTCGGCCTAGCGTGAGCTTAATGTGCAGCTTGACGATACGAGAATCCGGCATGAAGCCCAGCCAGTCTATCTTGGCGTTACTCTCGATCGCACTCTGTCATTTCACGAACATCTCATAAAAACTGCAGCAAAGGTGGGTGCGAGGAATAACATCATTGCAAGACTGGCCAGCTCCTCATGGGGTGCGAGCGCTTCCACACTATGATCATCATCTCTGGCATTATGCTATTCCACTGCAGAATCCTGTGCCCCAGTATGGTTCCGTAGCCCCCATGTCCACTTGGTCAATTCCAAATTATATTCCTCCATGAGGATAATTTCTGGAACCATCCGTTCCACCCCAGTTCCATGGCTGCCAGTTCTTTTTTTTTTTAAGTATTTTTTCTTTTTAAATTTTATTTATTTATTCCCTTTTGTTGCCCTTGTTGTTTTGTTGTTGTAGTTATTATTGTTGTTGTCATTGTTGGAAAGGACAGAGAGAAATGGAGAGAGAAGGGGAAGACAGAGAGGAGGAGAGAAAGATAGACACCTGCAGACCTGCTTCACTGCTTGTGAAGCGACTCCCCTGCAGGTGGGGAGCCGGGGTTCGAACCGGGATCCTTATGCCAGTCCTTGTGCTTTGCGCCACCTGCGCTTAACCCACTGCGCTATAGCCTGACTCCCTGACTGCCAGTTCTTAGCAACATCGCCCCGCCAGATATTATTCGGGATGCGGCATCATCTAAGTTCATTTCCCACTCTATGCTCGACCGGACCTGCCAATATACGCAGATATCTTCGCCCACCCTGTCCAACACTTGACGTCTCGTCATCCAATCTGGTCCCCTACGCCTACACTGAACTTCTCTGTTCCAGACTCTTGGAAACAGAATTGGCAGTCAGCTGAGGTAAAGAACAAACACCTCATCACAGACCCCTGCAAGCGTCAACCCGGCTTTGACCTAGCATTTTGACCTATGATTGGGCCCTCCTCAATCGCTCGCGCGGCTATGTTCCACCGCTGGGGAGCCAGAGACGACCCAAACTGCCCCTGCGGCTACAGACAGGCTATGACCCACATAGTCAACGACTGCCACCTCTCCAGATTCAAAGGAGGTCTCAAAACTTTACATCAGGCTCAACCTGACGCTGTTGACTGGCTAAGGAAGAAGGGCAAACGCTAGAAGAAGAAAAAGAAGAACTTCTTTATTCAGGTTTATTCCTATGTATTTTATTGATTTTGCTGCAATAGTGAATGGGAGTGATTTCCTGAGGTCTTCTTCGGATTTAGTGTTTGTATAAAGAAATGCCTATTTTTTGTACATTGATTTTGTAGCCTGATACCTTGCTATATTGCCTAATAATTTCCCGTAGTTTTCTGATGGATTCTTTAGGTTTTTCTATGTATACTATCATATCATCTGCAAATAGTGAGAGTTTGACTTCTTCCCTTCCAATCTGTATTCCTTTTATTTCTTTCTCTTTCCTGATTGCTATGGTAAGAACTTCCAATAGTATGGACCTTCCATATGACCCAGCAATTCCTCTTCTGGGGATATACCCCAAAGACTCTATAATACCCAACCAAAAAGATATGTGTACACCTGTGTTCATAGCAGCACAATTTGTAATAGCTAAAATCTGGAAGCAACCCAGGTGCCCAACAACAGATGAGTGGCTGAGAAGGCTGTGGTATATATACACAATGGAATACTATGCAGCTATTAAGAACAATCAACCCACCTTCTCTGACCTTTCTTGGACAGAGCTAGAAGGAATTATATTAAGTAAGATAAGTCATAAAGATAAAGATGAGTATGGGATGATCACACTCATAAACAGAAGTTGAGAAAAAAGAATAGGAAGGGAAACTAAAAATCAGGATTTTATTAAATATGGAGTAGGGCACCAAAGTAAAAACCATGGGGTGAGGGTGAGGGTGGATGTTTGGCTTCCCGGGACAGCGGCTATGGTGGAGGGTGGGGGGGGGGTAGGATGGGACACAGTCTTTTGGTGGTGGGAATGGTGTTTATGTACACTCCTATTAATTTGTAGTCATATAAATCACTATTCAATTAATATGAGAGGGAAAATGATTGTATGTCACAGTCTTTTTAAAGCAGAGACTGAGTATTTTTAATACATAGGATGAGTCTTTGATATGTTGACTCTCTTTAAAGCCTAGACCAGGGAGAACAGAAGAAGCCGGTGGCATAGCTATATACAAATAATGTTAAAGGTCATAAATTTTGGTGATGTTGTATATGATACAGCAAATCCTAAAAAGGGATTTATTAAAGTTAACCCAATTATCAGATAATGTGATTATAGCAATAACTATCTATTGTCTTCTTATCTGTAAGACAGCAGAAACCTCCCATGTCCTCTACAGAGCCTATATTTACCCCAGTCCTGGAAACTCTAGGGTGGGGCCCACTTTCTTGCATGCTTCTCTCAATTCATACCAAGTGATATTGCATCTGCTCATCCCAACCTAATCAATGCAAGGAATACCACCTCAGCAAGCTTCACTTCAGACTGTGTCCAGAGACATTAGTCGTGGAACATAAACCCTTCAGCCTCATTACTTGGATGAGACCTTTGTTTTCATAGTATTCTCTAATTCCATTCCAGGCGGTTCACTTCCTAACAACATCCCAAAACCTAGATATAGACCAGGTCCCATGAGATAGATACATGGTCACATGTATTCATAAATTAGGGCAAAATATATACCTGAAAGCAAAAGTACACAATAGTCTGCTGTGAGTCAGTATAAATTTCCTGATGAAATAATATTTAATTATACTTAGATATCCTCCTCATCTACTTCTTATTACAGTTCTCTCACTCACTCCAAAGCTAACCTTAGCAAAGCAAGGACTGCAAAAGCTGAATAAGGGCAAGAGACTGACATACCTTAATGATGACTCTTTAGTCACCATCAGGCCATCCCATCAGCTGGGGCCCTATTTGAGGAGTCCTGAGATTCTCAAACAGACATGATGGGCCTAGTCCTCAAATAAATCCCTCTCTCCATTGGTACTGGTCATCTCTATCAGGAACAACAAAATAGAAGTCTTTGTGGGCCCCACATAGGACCTTGCCCTCAACTTGGATCAACAATGGTAGAGAATGTTCCATCCTCTGAAGGGAGGATGGACAACATACTCTATGCTACACCTGAGGAAGATGGGTCAATATTGGGGCAGCTTGGAATGCCCCTACTCATGACCACAGAATGTGAGCTCAGATGTACAGGGATACAGAGGTCACATAGGCTGCTAAGCTGAATATGGGCTCCAGACCAAATCAAATCAATGAGGTTCACACTCAACCCCCTTTCCCACATTAGGGAGCTACTGTCTTCCCTGATCCAGCTTTCTGTTCCTTTTCCAACCACAACATAATCTCCCCAGACAATAACTTGGATCCACCAGCATATCAGATTTCAGGCTCAGGCAAAAAAACAAAAACCAAAAAACTAGTATAGCCACAGATCCTTTTGAATATAACTAAAATATACCTACTAGCTATCTACAAAATGGAGGATCCCCAACTCTTCATCTGTACTATACTGTCCATGATCGTTCAACCATTTGTTTAGCTTTTTATGTTAACCCTCTTTTCAGCCACCAGATTCCAGGTGCTAGCATGATGCCAATCAGACTTCCCTGGAAAGGGGACCTCACCAATGTGCCCTGGAGCTCTGCTTCCCCAGAGCCCCACCCTACTAGGGAAAGAGAGAGGCAGGCTGGGAGTATGGTTGGACCAGTCAGTGCCCATGTTCAGCGGTGATACAAGTACAAAGCCAAACCTTCCACCTTCTGCATCCCACAATGACCTTGGGTCCATACTCACAGAGGGATAAAGAATAGGAAAGTTATTAGGGGAGGGGAGGTTTTACAGAGAGCTAGTGGTGAGAATTATACGGAGTTTTACCCCTCTTATCCTATGTTTTTTTCAATGTTTCCTTCTTATAAATAAAAACATTGAAAAAAAGAATGATATTTTGTGTCTAAAACAACTCAACACAACATATTGTCAAATATAAAAATCCAATACTTTCTTCCTGGTGCAGATGGATACATTTATTAAGCAATAAGTTGTTTCTGAGAAACACACAAAAATGCTCATTGATATAAACTCTTTGTTTTGCATATATAGATATATATTCTTACACCTTATAACAAGAGTCTGTGAGCAAGTAGCTTCTTAATGAGTTAGCAACTTGTCCATCTGTGAAATAACTCAAAACTATGGTGAATGACATTTGATCTGGCTTCTTTTTGTACCTGCCTTATAACACCTCTCTAAATTAGATGTTGCTTTTCTCTTTAGGGGATTTCCAGAGCATTTTTTATATATCTCTGTTTTGACAGTGAACATACTGATTAATGTTAAGCATGTTGTTTCATTTGATCTCTGATGAGGAAAATAAAATGTCCAGAACCTGTTAAACACATCTGCTGACAGAAGTAAATGAAACAATATCTATCTTAAAAAAAAAAAAAAAAAAAAACTAACCACAGTGCCTGGCACAGAAAGACCTTCAGAAAATGCTTGCTGGAAAAAAGAAAAAAAAGAATAACTATTCTATGCAGTATAAATCTTGGATATTACTCACTGTAGGCAAGTGACTCCCAAGTCTTAGTACACAGAAGATGTATCAAAATGAAAATGCTGGACTGAGGCCCTTCCCTAAGAGGAGGATAAAGAAATTGTAATTCAGGCTAGGGGAGTAGATAGCATAATGGTTATGCAAAGAGACTCTCATGCCTGAGGCTCCAAAATACCAGGTTGAATCCCATACCTCCATAAACCAGAGCTGACTAGTGCTCTGGTAATAAATAAAATAAAACAAAATAAAATAAAATAAAAATAAAAAAATGTATGATTCACTAGCTCTTCCGTACCTCTGGAGTCAAGGATCAGATATCAGGGTGACTGTAATTGGCAGCCTGTATTTAACTTAGAAACCTTGGTTGCCTAAGAACTCCATGGTGCAAGGGCACTACAATCATCTCTTAATGGCACTGCACTTGCTATCTTAGTCCTTGACATGCTACCCAAGGAGAGGTAACCCCAATTTTTTTTTATTTTTTGCTTAAGAAAGGATAAATTAACAAAACTATAGGATAGGAGGGGTACAACTCCACACAATTCCCACTACCCAATCTCCATATCCCATCCCCTCCCCAATAGCTTTCCCATTCTCTATCCCTCTGGGAGCATGGACCCAGGGTCCTTGTGGGTTGCAGAAGGTGGAAAGTCTGGCTTCTGTAATTGCTTCCCTGCTGAACATGGGTGTTGACTTGTTGATCCATACTCCCAGTCTGCCTCTCTTTCCCTAGTAGGGTGGTTCTCTGGAGAAGCAGAGTTCCAGGACACATTGGTGGGGTCCTCAGTCCAGGGAAGTCTGGCCGGCATCCTGATGGCATCTGGAACCTGGTGGCTGAAAAGAGAGTTAGCATACAAAGCCAAACAAATTGTTGAGTAATCATGGACACAAAGGTTGGAATAGTGAAGAGGAAGTGTTGGGGGGGGTATTCACTGCAAACTCTAGTATACTTCTGCTTTCAGGTATCCCCAATTTTATCCTTCTTGGGTGAAGAAGGTATTGTTTCTAGGTCATCAATAGGAGGCAGTAGCACTAATGGTTCTAAAATGTGTGGAACCTCATCCTTATTCTCCAACTCCAAAAAGGAATGACCTTTTTCTTCCAGTAGAATCTCTTACTTTTTTTTTTTTTTTAATTGCTTCCAGGGTTATCGTTGGCGCTCAGTGCAGGCAGAATAAATCCACTGTTCTTGGCAGCCATTGTTTCCACTTTATTTGACAGGACAAAGAGAAATTGAGAAGAAGAAGAGATAGGGAGGGAGAGAGAAATAACTGCTTCAATGTTTGTGAAGTGTCACCCCTGCAAGTGGGAAGCAAACCCAGATACCTGAACGGGTCCTTGTGCCGGTTCATTGCATCTTAATATGTGCGCTTAACCGTGTGCATCACTGACAGACTTCCCAGAATCGTGGACTTCTCTTATCTGTTGATGTCACCTCAGCAAGAATCACACTGAGAACTTTACTATGTGCCAGACATATTACTTGATTTAACTGTCGTGTGTGTGTGTGTGTGTGTGTGTGTGTGTGTGTGTGTGTGTGTGTGTGTGTAGGAAGGTACTGAAATCTGGAGAGTTTTGCATCTGTTTGAAGTCACTGAGCTAGTGAGTTTCAAACTAGAGTTTCAAATAAGGTTCAAGTGATCAACAATCCTGAACACCATCTTTACAGTTCATACTTAGGATAAAGCAAAGGGATTGGGTGGCATCTCTCAGCCTGCTAGGGCAGGTAAGGCACAGAACCCACTGTCAGTGTGTGTGTGTGTGTGTGTGTGTGTGTGTATTCTGTGTGTTGCCAGCAAATTCCTGATTATAGGTAATTGCATAAAACAGAGGATTTTTTTCCTTGTAAATAGATATTATAAGTATAGGATATTAAATAATCCTGACTTCATCTCCAGCCAATCATTGTATGCTACACATGTAGAACATGACTCAAAAGACCTTCAGGCAGTGGGTGGGTTCAAAATCAATCACACAGTAATTTTGATAAGTGCAAGCTCCCTGGCTTCCCGGTTGGCCGTTCAGTTAATTATGAGTCATGAATTTCCTTTTTAGGGTAGCGTTTACCATAGGGCATGGCTAGATTTAGGGAATACGTAATATGCACTATCTGATGGAAAAGGTGTTATTAAAACATTACCTAATGGTAGATTTACTTGATAAATAATCCTGAGGATTAAATTAAAAAGGTTAAGGAGGGACTAAGTAGGATTTCAGGGAATAGAAAACTAGTAATATACCTGGTTTGGAGGGGAAATAAAAAGAGGTTCACTGAAAGCCGAGTGTTGAGATAATCCTTACTGTATATACAATAGAGGAGAGAGGATGAGAAGCAGAAACAAAGACAAAGACAGAGAAAAGGGAGGAAGTGTAGGTGAACATTAGAAATTCTTTAAAAAATAGCAACAGGCAACTTTTATTGTAGTTGAGAATATGCAGGCATGGTGCCTATGACCTTATACAACTCACGAAAATCCTGGAATCATTTTCACTATCACGTCCATTCCTTGGATCCAGTTAGTGTGCAATGTAGCAAAGAACACAGAACCTTGAACTATCTGACTTGCATTTCAACTTCTTATTGACTAGCCGGGAAGTCATAATTTTTCTGTGTCTTAATAATCTCATCTGTGAGAGAAAGGGAGAGGGAGAGGGAGAGGGAGAGGAAGATGACTGAACACTGTTACTCTCTGGCACAGGGTGGTGCCAAGGATTGAACCTGGTAATTCAGGGCCTCACACATTCAAATTCTGTACTCTGACAGACTGAACTTTCTCCTCATCCTATGCCAATATTTTGAAACCAATAATCACTTCCTCTTTGAATGATGGCAATGCTATTTTCAATATTATCTTTGTTAAATACAGAGGATGGCTATTTTTCCCACTATGTAAAATTATTTTACTTTTTAAATTATTGTATTATTACATTTCTATAGCTTGCAAAAATCAATGAATTCGGTGACTGTTTCAAATTGGAACATCTAAGACTAGAAATTAAATCACTTGTCCTAGGTCACAGCAGTGAAGAGCCGGATCTATTCTTGTTATTGCATGTAGCATCGTGTAATTGTCCTGTTCCACTCATTAATGTCCCCCTAACAGTTCTTCAAAGGTAGGGCATCAGGGGCCCAGGTGGTAGTGCTCTGGGTTAAGTGCACATAGTGCAAAACACAAGAATCCTGGATCGAGCCTCTGACTCCCCACTTGCAGAGAAGTCACTTTGCAAGCAATGAAGCAGGTCTGCAGGTATCTTTCTCTTCCCCTCTTTGTCTTCCTTCCTCAATCAATTTCTCTATGTCCTATCCAACAACAACAACAACAACAACAGCAACAAATTGGAAAATAATGGCCACTAGGAGCAGTGGATTTGTAGTGCAGACACTGAACCCCAATAATAACACTGGAGACAAAAAAAGCATCAGGACCAAGTTCTCTTCTCTTCTTTCTCTTAGAATAAATACCCTAGCTCAATAGATTTTTTCTAGGGGGAGATGGCCCAGACTTTCTTCTTGTTCTGGACTCTGGTTTTTATGCTCATACCACAGAATGGCACTGTGAGAGAGCTGAGCTCCCACAGAGGAGTCTGACTAGCTTAGACTACTGGGTGGTAAGAGGTGAGTTGATTTATATCTCTTGCCATCCTCTGAGATTTCCCAGTTAGATCAGTCTCACCAAGTCTTAGAGCACTTCTAAGTTTTACTTCTGCACTTCTTGGTGAAAATAAAGCTCTTATCCAGTGACCATGACTGGTTACTTCTGTCCCAGTGTTCTTACCGGGTATTTAAGAAATCATTTGCCTGAACTTACCTGGTACTTAGTCATGAGGTTATTTTGTCTCACAGCTTGTGGAAGTGAATTCAGGGTTTCTTACCCATATGTAGTTCACAGACAGTGACTTCCAGAGGGCTGTTTTCTTCTCAGAGCCTCATAAATTCGAAAGCTCAGCAATTCATCTCCATCAAACACCTTCTTTGTACTGCTGCTGCATCTTCCAGGGCAGGAAATCCCAATCTTGTTTCTAGCATCAAGTTATCACTTTTAATCTTCATTACTCTGTAAGACAGATATTAGGTCCCTAATTTACAATCTGGAAATATCAGGCTGATAAAGTTCTTCTCCCATCAAATGACAATTCTGTCTAATTCTAATGCCCTGTGCTTTTACTGACCATTTACCCAGCATAAAAATTCATTTCAGATAAATAGAGGAAAGCGGGTTATGGGTTTAAATGAAAAGCTGGTAAGATGATATTTGGTGAAAGACATTGAGAAGTCTCCAGACAAGAGTAGGAGGGAGCAGAGTCCTGAGAAACAGTGATATTTTAAGAGAAGAAATTGCATATGGAAGCCACAGTGGTGCAGAAAATCTTGGAGGTGGAAAATTGTGGGTCACTGTTTACCTGAGCTGGTAAACATTTCTGTGCAGCAATGAAGAGACAGAAAAAGTCAGAGTATGGGGTATGCCTTGAGTGTCAAAGAAAAGGAAAAGTTATAAGATATATATTCAACAGAGTATTATTCATCAATAAAAATAAGATGATATTTTGTCCTCTGGAATAAAGTGGGTGGAATTAGAGAAGACTCTGCTTAGTGAAGCAAGTAAGGAGGTGAAGGACAATTACAGAATGGTTTCACTTATATGTGGAAGCTATAGAGAACTGCATATACAAGTGTGATAAAACAAAATGTCACCCTATAGCTAAGACTGTGGGAATGCTAGTGCTTATCTATGGGAGTGGTGACGAGGACACAGACTTTATGTGATAGGAATGGTGAAAAAATTAAAAAGGAAACCCTCCCCAAATAATTTTTTGGCACATATCAATGGTGTGTAATAAAATAATGAAACAAAAAAGAAGTGATTGGGATTAAGAGAACCTGGGTAGCCTTGGCAGGTGTTTGAGCATTGTTTATTGATAAGCTTCAGTGTCAGAGAGAAGAACTTGGTTCTTTTCATTTTCCTGTAATCAAGCCGCAGACAGACTTCAGATTGGGGACCGAAGAAGGCAGCTATGTACAGTAGGAAGTACAAGTGCTTTGGTGATTGATTCCAGCTGGTGTAAGGAGAGCTGAGCATTGTCCATGGAGAAAGGGGCATTTGACCAGGGACAGGAAAGATGGATGAGGTGTCAGTACTCAGAGATGAGAGTAGAGACCATCCCAGGTGAAGAAAGCAAACTGATGGGAGGAAAGGACAGGGGCAGGGAGTTGGGCAGTGACTAATTTACTCCCCTGAAACAAGAAGTGCATGAGGGTTAAGGTATGAAGAAGGTATGAGGCAGAAATGGTAAACTTTTGACAGCTGTCAAGTTAAGAAGCCCTTATCTAATTATAAAGGGAAGTCTGGAAGAATTTTGAACAAGGGAGTGACTTTGATGATGAAGACAGCAGTCTGCTGATAGAACAATGGAATAAAGGAAAGACGAGACTAGGATTATGGGGGCCAGGTGGTGGCACACCGCACCCAGTTCAACTCACATATTCCCTAGTGCAAGGATCCAGATTCCAACACCCACTCCAAACCTGCAGGGTGTCCACTTCAAGAGTTGTGAAACAAGCCTGTAGGTATTTTATCTTTCTCTTCTTCTCTCTATCTCCCTGTCGTTTCCTAATTCCTCTCTGTTCTATCTAATAAAAATTAGAAAGAAAAAGGAGAAAATGGCTGCTGGGAATAGTGGACTTGTAGTGCTGGCACTTAGCCCCAGCAATAACTCTGATGACAATACAATAACAATAGATAGACAGATAGATAGATAGATAGATAGATAGATAGATAGATAGATAGATAGATAGGGTGGCACCATATGGTTAAGCTGACATGCTTTTGGGTTGTAACATGTGGCTCTGACACAAGTTTTGTGACCTGGAATGGCTGAAGAGCACTTCCTGAGCCTTAATTTCTCCATTTGCAAGTGGAACTAATATTATCCACCTCAGTGAGGCTTAAACAAGTTAATGAATGCAAAGCACAAGGCCTGATACTAAATCTAGTTGTTATTATCATTACAAGCATCTTTATAATTATTGTTAATAAAACATCTTTCCTCTTCATAAATTGTCTTGAGATATTAGTTCACATGGAGGAAAAAGAAACCAATTCCACATAAAAATACAACCTGCAATTATGATCAGGAATCACGATTTTTTTTTCTCTCTCTTTACCCATTTCTCTGGATTGCTATTCCTGCCCTTAGAAAAATTGCCTCCGGTGGTCGGGCGGTGGCGCAGCGGGTTAAGCACACATGGCACAAAGTGCAAGGACCTGAGTAAGGGTCCCAGTTCGAGCCCCTGGGTCCCCACCTTCAGGGGAGTCGCTTCACAGGCGGTGAAGCAGGTCTGCAGGTGTCTGTCTTTCTCTCCCCCTCTCTGTCTTCCCCTCCTCTTTCCATTTCTTTCTGTTCTATCCAACAACGAACAACATCAACAATGGCAATAATAATAACCACAACGAGGCTACAACAACAAGGGCAAAAAAAGGGGAAAAAATGGCCTCCAGGAGTGGTGGATTCATGGTGCAGGCACCGAGCCCAGCAATAACCCTGGAGGGGAAAAAAAAAAAAGAAAA